>NC_092191.1:7452500-7752500 GCF_043641665.1 Enoplosus armatus | reverse complement strand
AGGGTCTCTGACTTAATGACTTTGGGCGGAGGTGGAGGGGCTTTGAACAAGCCATCATCTTTATGGGAGTTGCTGTCCTTGCTGCTGCTCGATAAAATGGCCTGAGGAACAAAAGAGGCGGAGAAATGGGGCTCATACCAAAGTAACAAAATCTGTTTAATGACATGTCCGCAAGATTTGCCACAGCTGAATAGTCTGTTAAGCACACAAGTCTTTAATAAGTGTTGTTAACAGATGTCAGATGAGGTAGAGCAAAGTTAAAAACAACTTTTAAATCCCAGTTGCCAGACTATGATTAGTTTGTCTGTGAACAAACATTTATTTCCATGGGGGGAATTCAACAAAGAATATACGAGTAAACCCAGGTTCTCTAGTCTGGGAAAATAACTCCATGTGAACAGAAAGAGAATAATTAGAGCAATTAAATTAAAGTGTTGACTACTAAGAGACCAATCAACAATATCCCGATTGTGGACCGTAGGTAACCGTAGGGAACAAGGAATTCTATAAACAAACAGCACTAGCTATTAACATTTGCTTTACATAATACACTGTAATATTGTTTGCCTGCTTTGTGCACAAAATTAATGTATACATTTCAAATGACAAGTTTAACCATCACAAATTCACCCTTTTCACACCCTGACAGTCGGCCATTTTCACCTTTATTGTGTTTTTTAACAGTTACAATATCAGCAACCACTAATAGAGCTTACCGGAGCAGTTTGGGATCGAGAAAGTGGAGGCACAGGGATCTCTTCAGGCTCAGGTTGGTTCCAGTGGCGAGCGTTGTACACAGCTTTAGCAGGGGACTGGAACCCAGTAAGAATTTAAGAAGTGGTTAGTTAGTTAGGTAAACAGAGACATAGTGTAACACCTGGCCTGATATGACCTTATTGTTCATGTACATTCATTAATTCATTTACGGATAGATAACTGTCATCACTGCACAAATCTTCAAGCACCAAAGGCATTGCCACCACTACACGAACAAAGACTTCCATGTTAATCTCTTTAAACCATTCCAGCACAAAGCTTATTAAAGTTATTGTTGTGAATTAGCATGACTGAATGCATAAATATTGCATACTGCAATCATGGTGATAGACTGAGACAACAGCAGCCTCAGTGTGGAGCACAACAGTCCCCAAGCAGCACAAAACATTTCCTGAAAATGACACATTGCGCGACTCGATTATATATCGCAAAGACAATATACAGAGTTTTGTTGATGTAGAAAACAGTAAACACACAGCATTAGGAAGATGGACCACAAATAACCCAAAGCAACTGCAAAACATGATCTAGATAAGCAGAGCAAATGTGGGCATTACACAGAATACCACAAATCAAAGTTATTCAGATAAATATGAGCCTGACCAAGAGGCAATATTCAAACCCCCTTCATACTGGAAGACCATGTAGGGTGCATGGCATGCTACTGAACATTTAACCCATTCATCTGATACTGCCATCACAAGTTAATCTCTGGACACTACCATTCAGAGCCTCAAGTCTGCAGCTGTAGTTCTAGCACACATTACTGCTGAACCACAGAATTACATTACATAAAATGACAACCTAATAATTGTAGGTTTTAGTTTAGCTTCTTTCACGCCCCCTTGCTCAATTTTTCTCTGATGCTCTCAGTCTATTTTTAGACACACTGGGTACTATGTTACGTAAATGTTATTTAAACATCAATAACATTAAAGGAACCGCCTGTTAAAAAGCCAAGCAGTGTCCAACCCAAAGTCAACCCTCGTCAGGCGGAAGGTCATGTTGGATTTAAAAGATAAAGAAAATTACGTAACAGTGGGCAGAGAGACACACAGACAGTTTGTAGCCTGTTCACATACTTTTTTGGGTCCACTGAAGATCTTTTTGAGTCCACTGACAATGTCCTTGGATTTGTCACTTGGCTTCCCTGAACGTCCTTTCTGGCCCTCAGTGCCGCCAGGACTGGAGTCATCAGAGAAGTCAAAAGCATCTGTTGGAGAAACCAGATTGTTGATGTTGAGAAATGAGCGTCAATATGCGAATGGAGTGGACTGATATGGTTTAGCAGGTTTTGGGGGAAATGTGTGTGTTTCAGAGTAAAATGAATAGCTTGATACTTAATAAAACACTGGAAATCCACATACCCTCCTCCACTACAAAGAAATGTATTGTTTGAAATCACAAGTATTACAAGCAATGAGTACATAAAAATGTAGACTTGTTTGCGTTTTTTTCTTGTTATTTTGAGCGTTAAGATAAATGGACAACCATGGCACCTGGGGCATGATAATAAAGTGGTCAGTATCTAAAGTTTCAAGTTGTGAAGGAAAAAATAAAAGGTGTACTCGATAGAGATTAAGTGTATTCAAACAGTTATATATGACGTTTATTTGTATTTCACGTATTTCATTTAAGTTGATCATATATGAAGATACTGGGGTTGAGCTTGTTTGTTTTGTATGTGGGGTAAATATGTGTTGTTGTAGATTTTGTTTTGTTTTCCTGTCTTTTTTTTGCTTTGTTGTTAGAATTGTGTGTTTTTGATTTGTTGATGGGGACGTCTATACGATGTATATTGAGAGATCTGAATCAAATCTTATGAATAAAAAGAAGCTTCTGGAGTAAACTCGTATGTTAATTAAGAGTAATCAGATGATCATGTCTCTATACGTTAAGGATCAGCTCACCTGTATTGCTGCTGGCCTGACTGTCCTGAGAGTCACTGGTATGAGGGCTGTCCACACTGGAGCTCAGAGCAGCTAAGGCTGCGGCCGCCTTCTTGGCTTTCTTCTCTTTGGCCTGAGAGCTCTCATCATCGCTGTCACTCTCGCTCAGGTCGTCGAAGCCAAAGTACTTGATCTTGTAACTACTCTTGCCTGCCATGCCCCCTTCTGGACCCTCCTCGCCCCCTGCGTCCTCTTTGTCCTCAAAGCCGAAAAACTCAAGCTTGGTCTCAGTCTTGGTCTTCTTGGCCTTTGTCTGGGTGGGTCTGAACCTGTGAAGATACAGTGAGAGGAATTGTTTTTTTGTTTGTTGGTATTGCTGTTGTTTTTTACTGAGATGGGGAAACTGGAGCAGGACAAGCAAAACAAATAAAAGAAAACAGGATTCAGAAGTAGGCATCAAAATGTTAACAGAGAAGACACACAATGTTGCTGTTTAGAAACCACTAAAACATAATGGATCCCAAATACTACATACACTAATGGCAGTGTCGCCAAAGAGCTGACCTTCTACTTACTATCATTCAAGTTACTTCAGTCAGGGTGGGTGATGTGGCACTGGATGTTACGGTACGCCTTAGTGCTATTCTCTGCAATTTTATTTTAGACTTTGTTCTCAGTCATAGGACTCAACATTCATCTAACGATTCAAAGCCTTGACTAATTTGCTTAGCCTGCTGTACCTTATTCAGTCTGGAAATAAGTCTACTCCTTTCCTATGACAGCTTTATAATTACTCAACCTGACAAGAAGCAGCAGAAAAAGTGTACAGACCTCAAACACATTCAAATACTTTACATGCCTTAAGAATAACAGCCTTGTAGCACTGCAAGTAATTATACTACTTGTATAATTACTTATTCTACTACCTCTTCCAGTTTGACTCCATTTTGTAACTGCAGACTGTATGACAATGCCATATCTGATTATATAAGCTTAACAGATTGTTTCCCTTCAGACATCTATATTAAAAGGCCTATACCAATAATACAGTGTGCATTTACTCCTCAGCATTTGAACAAATTATATTTCATACTATTCAGTCTTAATGGTGGATCTAGTGGGGTTGAAGACAGGGTGTTCAAAGCTACACTCTTATAAAGCCACCCTCTTATAGTGTGTGTGTGTGTGGATAAGCACACAAGCACACAATGAAGTACAGTACAAAAGTTGTGTTCATGACTTGTGGCTGACTCATTATATTGTATATGCACAGTATTAAAAAATTGGACTACTTCACGCATGCAAAATTCTGAATTACTCGCACATTTGTTCATAATTTATGAAAGCTTATAAATATCACTAATATCAATTTTGTGAAACTGTAAGAAAATGTTGTGATTATGTTTTTTGTCCACATCACCAATCCCAACTGTTATGGTTTCCACCTGTGATGTGCCCGAGTCATACCCTCCCCCGCCCTCTCTCTTCCAAGTAACGGTTCAAATTAAGTTCAAGTAAACTGACATGGAGATCTTGTCACTCAAATATTAACTTTAAGTGACATGTTTCCCAAATACGGGGACAGAATTTGCACCTTTAAAACTTCCAGGTAAAGCAGTTTGTGGTTCAACAATAAGCCTGTGGTTTCTGCACCTGACGGATACCCTATGCCTGCAGTGAAATACGACATACGTTCTGTTGCTCCAGTTTGTTCCATTGTGCTCACAGGTCATGTGGGTTAGCAGAAAGTTTGCAAAAGTTAAGTCTAACGACTGTGCTTTGTGACCTCACATATTGTTATCCAATAGCTAAGATGATGTTCAGAGGTTGACCTTTTATGGATCTTTGACACCCCGACAGCAGGGGGGCAAGGGTTATAAGGAAGAGCCAAACAAGGCTTGTAGTCTTTCGTGGGGGCTTTTTTGGTCTTTGTCTTTTTTTGTAGTTTGGAATTATTTGGCTTTTTTGAGTTTTGTTTTGTTTTTTGCCTATTTGCTTTTTGTTCACTTTAATTTTGTATTTACTTCTTTTTATAAATCTTGTAACTATTTTTTTTTTTTTTTTTTATAAAACTTCAATAAAACTGGGTTGTATTTTGTACATTCCAACCAAAGTCCTGTGTTGCTCCTGTCTGAGATCGTCTAAGTAGCCTCCCTCAGGTAAGAAGACTACTCTCCTTGAGATATGCCAACAGTAGATAATAATTTGGCTTTAATTAGAATGCTTGGGGCACACGGTGGGATTTCCCAAATTAATCTTTAGGGTTTAGGGTTTCGAGGCAGCCCGTTATAAAACCAGGCCAGTGTCCTCAGACCGTCAGAGTGGACCTCCTCCAGTATTGATCTGTTCTTTCAGGATCTTGCTGGAGTACTACCAATCTCCAAACACCTATTGCACACAGATATTTCAGTTGATATCCGGCTGTTGGCGCATAGTCAACTATAAAGGCCTGCAAAGAAGAGATACTCTGGGAACGTAACTCGGCTTCCAGACTAGGGTGGTCTTACGTGCAGATTTTGGAAGCCTGTATGAAAACCTAAGCGTAGGTCGTAGAACAGCCGTCACTCTGTGTAATATCCATATTGGCTGGGGGTATCGGTTATAAACATCTAGGAACCACTTCTCAACAATTAAGAAAGAAAGAGTGACTGACTTTGATAAAAGGATTGTGAAGACTTTTTATTAAATGTCTGTTAACACAGAAATAGAAAAGACTTACCTGGTAGGTTTGGGTGGGGGAGCGTCTGACTTCTTCTTCATCTGGCCTGCTTCTCCAAGGTCAGCAGGGGCAGCTGGGGTGACCAGTTCATCAATGCTCCGCTCTATTGAGTCCTGGATGGTGACGTTGCACACTGACAGACAGGAAGGGTGCAGAACCGTGTAGTCCCGTACCCTCCCGCCTCCCCTGCCTACAGGCTTGGCTGCTGTTTTAGCATTGGCAGCAGTACTACTTGCACTAGCAGAAAGGACACTGTTGGGTTTATCTTGGGCACTCGCTGTTTCAGTGGGCTTGTTGGTGTTGTTCTCAGCAGGTTCAGAGGACATTTTGTCAGGCCTGTTGGGCCGCTGGTATTTCTTGCAGTTTGAGGCCCTTAGGGTAAATGGGGAAGGGGGAATGTTGTCCACTGGTGGTGGTGGTGGAGGTTCTGTGGGAAGCTCCAGCTCAGCACTTTTCATCTCTTCTGATGGCAGTCCATCATAAGAGGAAGAGGTTTGGAAGTCTCTGCTACCACCAGGGGCATTAGTGGACAGATTAAGGGAGGTGTCTATATTGGGAGAGTATGAGATAGGCCTCTGAGACGCTGAGAAGTTATGATGACCAGAGGGGGCTGTGTTTGACAAAGAGGTTGTGCATGAGGGTTTTTGGTTGCTATCTGATGTACTTTTGTACCAGGGCTGGTTATTTTTAACAACCTTCACTTCAGATGTTTGCTTGCCTATGAACAGAGCAGAAAATTAGAGATGGTCACATTAAGCAGCTGACATTGTGACAAATGGCTAGTAGGCAATATCAATTAAACAGATAAAAGACAGCTACAGATAGTACATTTACTGTTATAAGGTATAGATAATATTAATTACTTACTTGTGAACTTGGTTGTTGAGCTTGCAGAGCCCTGTGCAGAAGTCACAACAGTGGCTGTCCCCCCGCCCTGCACTGAGGTCATCTTTGTCACAACCTCTTCATTGACTTTTGACTGGGACACGCTGTGAGAGGTTACAGTCTTGGATTCGTCATCACTGTCAAACCCAAATGGGTCTTCTTCACTGTCACTGACCTCAAGCCGGGGCCTCTTCGGAAGCTCAGAAACATCAGGTTTTAGCAGGGGCCTTTTGGCCCCCAGCTGAGCCTTGTAGGTGGTCTCCCCCCATTTGGTGGTCAGTGTGGGCTTTTTATTGGAGAAGACTTCTTCAAATTTAGAATTAGCCTCCCCTCCCTTGCGGTTGTACGTTTTACCAAATCTGGATGTCATGTCGGTTTCTTTATGTTACATATTCCCTGTGAAAAGAGGCAGAGAACATTCAAACGTCAAATAAATTGTACAAACGTCAGGAAACGCACGGCTCAACTAATGTGTGTCTGACGGGTAACGTTATATGTAACGCTCGTGACGCAGCATTGTACCACATTTTAGAACAAGATAATAGACGACATGTGACCTCACAACGATCACACCAGCAAGGTTGGGTTAATTTACTTGGCGTTAGCTCATAAGTCATGTGTCAACTATTGGTTGATAGCACACCAAGTTAGCATGGCTAACTTAGCTTGCTAGCTCAAGCAGAAAAGCATTCAAATAACATTATCGGTCGTATATGAGCAATACGATAGGAAACCTGAGCGATAAGGCTGAACTTCAGTAAAACTTGGACTTAACTACATGACCTAACGTCACACTGACAGGACAGTTAACTTACATACGTCTATTAACCCTAGCTAGGCCTGCTCCTGCTTGCAAAGTTACTATAAAGTTAGCCATTAACCGTTAGCTTCAACACTGCTAAATTATGCTAACGTTAGGCTCCTGTTTACATTTCCCATCTGGCGGGATCAAATGTGGGAAATGTCGTGTTTTAAATATGATTAAGTCACTAAACAAATACATTTGAATACAGAGATCAATGGTTAAACATCATCGTGAGTACAAAAGAATAGCAGCACACACTGTTACCTTTCAACTCCTGTGACTAGCTAAACGTCCGCTTGTTTTTTAGCCAGCCGGCTAGGCCTGATTTCCCACTCGCGCACAAATCAAGCGGGTAAAGTCTGTTCAGCGCAGCAAAAACAACACTAGAAACACATCTCTAACACCAATATGTCCCCAGATCAATGATCGTTACCAAATAAAAGCGACCAAAACGCACCCGTAGCTACTATAGTCTAAATATAGAGGATAATCCGGACTTTTTGCATTCTGTAGTGCTACTGACGGCCATTAAAATATCCCCTCCCTCCTCGTTCCCTGGCAAGACCCCCATGTAGTGCGCTGCAAGACGGGAAATGGCCAATCAGGGGCAGGGAGGGTTTCCTGTGCTTTGAGACTCTGTCAGCAAACGTCATTCTGATTGGTTCAAACCTGAAACCATAATAAACGATAGGGGGCGCCGGAGGACCACATTAGTTGATTTAAACTTGAAGACGTGCCAAACATAAACGTTACTGATGGTGGCGTTTGCTTCTTGCATTTATCTCTTGTTTTTAGGCAACTTTAACAAAAAAAGAGCTCAACTAAACCAGATATTACCTGAATTAAGCTACTTCCGATTAACATAATACATATTCTTTAGGCTAAAACGAGTTTAAAATGCCTCCATGATTCTTTAAACTAAAATCTATACATGACTTAAAACATATGGGACAGAAAATAGATGGATTTGTTGTATGTTTTTTATATACAAATCAAATAAAATGTCGGTTCTCTCAAATTACAAAACATTATGTCAACAGTTTTCATAGGGACTATTTGTACAGCAAAAAGAAGTTCCAATGAAAACTGTTAACATGTAATCAGGGCATTTGTTTTCTGGTAATGCAAGCTGCCATTGATTTAAAAAATATGCATTAGATATTAATGTGTTCTGCGATACAAACGATGTCCATTCACCTCCATTGTGTTGGGGTGGGAGCTGATACTGATATCTCAAAAGCATGGGCTACATATACAACCAGACATAAGCAAGAAAATGTGTTTGTTTTATTTTTGTCATTTGAGTGAACCAACCCTTTAAAGCCCTAAGGTGCATGAGCATCATTTAGGGGTTAAATTGGTCTGCCAAGAGAAAAAAAATTGCTTTATTACTTCAGCTACTTCATGTTCAAGTAATTTTAATCGTACCATTAAGGGGTTCTGTTTTCCACAGTGTTACTATCTTGATTGCCAGATCAAAGATACTATAGAACATGAGAAAAATAAAAAATAAAATTGCACTACTAATAGAATCCATACCTGTGGTCTCAATAAAGTACAATCAAGTGCATCTTATACAATCAATAAAAATGTAATTCTATACAGCCAAGTTTGATTGTTGTGTGCTCACTGGACTGAATGTTCAAACACCTGCAGCATTCTGGAAACAGAAAGCATATAGATCACCAACCCTGGCACTGCTCTGGGGCGCAGATGGTGTCAAATGAATGGATATTGCGTTATAAACAGCCTGGGTCTGCAGGGCAATGTGGTCCCAACTGTATCAACACTGAAACGGTCATTACTCAGCCTAGACATCACAACATCTCTCTTCCATCAGGATGGAAGTCCTTATAAAGGTGGGCCATGGGGTCACCTTTGTGGAAATGGCTGGTCTCAGTTCAGAAACAGAAGGATACTAATTTCCCACGGGAGGCATTTGTAATGTTTTTTAGGTATTACAGTCCTTTCCTGGATCACAATTAACTAAATGACCAAAGGTTTTCTTAGTCACTCAATTTCTATCATCATTATGCAACATTTGGACAAAGATAAGAGTATGAAAAACACTGCAAATTCAGTCAGTGTTAAACATGCAGATTTCTGGCGTCTGCATGTATTTGGGCTGACAGAGAGACTGTCACTCCGCATCAAGGCTCAGAGGTGGTGAGGTAACACGGCCATGCCCTGGATGACTGATCGTTTTGAGCTCAGTTCTTGGCAGTCTGGCGGTTATTACTTCATTAACAGGCCAACTTGAGCCCAATGCTACGTACACTGTAATCTCGCTGAATGTTTTGCAGTCTTGGAATAAATGAGTCAGGAATTGGTGCCATTGCCAAGTGAAATAAGAACATAGAATTTAAACTTTGTGTGTAACGTCTGCCTGAAATATTTGCAACACATTCAGATGAGAGACTGCAACACTGACACAGAACCATGAGATGGCAGCAACATTTGATGTCACGCTTCTGTCGCTGTCCTTTTCTTTTTCAAAATTCCATTAATTGGGCGCCCTGTATGTGACCATATTTAACTGAAATGAGTCAAAATATTTCTTAATGTCCAGTAGATCCTTAAAATGATGTGTGATTATGATACATGCCTGTGGGCTTCTTAACATCATGGGGAAGCATTTTTCTGTAATATAGCTTCCATGTGGTGTATGGGAATGGAAAAAAAGGATATGAAGGATAAACATCCACTGGTTATTAGAGGCATGGTCTGAAATTCAAATGTAAAAACTGGGTAGCTGCACTACCAAATGATAAAATATGTTCTTCTGTCTATTAAACATACTTTCAAAGCTGGTGGGTTACAACAAAGAGAAAAGTATTTCCATTGCAGATTTCACATTTGGTGAGTTTTGGTCAGAGGCCGTCTTGTAAATCTTGGTGCTGTTTGTATTGTTTGTTGATTTTCTGGTGAGTGTTCTCATGAGGTCTACTTCGTCATCTTCATCCAAAATTTATGTAGTAAACTAAAATCTCCACCAAAACATTAAGTGTATTCATGCGAGCCCCACATATGTGGCCACTGCATCGTGGGTCGGATCTCTGTTTGGCTCGCGCTCCTGTCTCTGAGGTCGGCCTGCAGAGCCCCTGGCCCAACAATCACACCAGACCACTATCAAGCACATATGAAGGCAATAAAAGCAAATTTAAACCAGATCCCGATTGGTTTTAGGTTCCCTTTGTGTGAATGCATGTGCTCGAGAGATGGTTAAGCAAACTCTGCACACACACAAAGAAAATATTGTAATGTCAGCCTGGGTGCAGTCCATCTCAAAATGTGTGTGTTTGTGTGCATGTTTGTGTGTGTGTGTGTGTGTGTGTGTGTGAAATTGAGTGAAAGAGAGACGGAAAGAAAATGTCAGCACGGTGAGTGTCAAAACAAAAGAAGGCAAACCTTTTATTTTCTCAGCATACATCACATAATCAACAAAAACATTCTACAGTACTTTAAAAAAGGAGTTTAGAAAACAACAATTATACAAATCAGATTTGCCCAGCGAGTCACTAAATTGCTTAAAATTGCAGTGGAAGGCCCGACTGAGCAAAAGTCCATATTAAAAAAGACACAAAACAAGAGGAAGCAGATAAAAACAACGCGCCAATAACCAACTTCTTAAGTTTGTGACCAAACTGTAGTAGCATTGATCAAAGCATTAAAGACTAAAAGTGAAAACACACATGGAAAACAAAGTACAGCACTGCTTTTAGAGCATCTGCACAGTCGCTCGTTTCAAGGCAAAGCCAGAATTTTTCCTGGATGTGTGGCGCCACTGGCCTTTGGCCACAGGGAGAGGGTGGGCCAGTAGAAGCCCCCCTTCAATATAAGGTCCACTGGTGATAAGTAAAACCTAGCTCCAGCTCCTGTAGTGTGTTTTGTGGAGGGTCAAGGGTCGATCTCCATGGGAACAACTGTGAGGATAGCGTCCTCATTTCCACGGCGCACGACTACTCTCAAGGTGTCATCCTTCTTGATGGCTGCACTGACATCAGTCGCTGATGAGATCCTCTGGCCGTTGATGGAGATGATGACGTCGTGCTCTTTGAGGCCACCACTGGAGCAGAGAAGAAGAAGAAGAGATGACTGATCGAGGGCTTCATAAATGGAAGTACATGTTGCAGTTTAGTTTTCTTGGTAGAGTGATATGATATTCTGGTACGGTTTTAGCCATTAAGCAGGTGTATGGGACCGGAAGGTAACACTGTGCTGGTGATGAGGGCGTCCTGTTGATCTAGAGGTTTAAGATGTTTTCCATTTCCAAATGTTGTCTTAGGAAATTACTGAGCTTTTTGTTTTAAACAAAAGTATTATTTATGACCTGTTTATACAGATTTTCAATAGAGGCAATGGGCTTGCAGCTGAGTGCCTCCAACAGGGAAATTGATGACAATAATAAATATATACAATATCACCAGCCTTATCCTTTAATGTTAAAATGTGATTGGTTTTATGACCATTTTTTTCCCCTCTCCATACACAACACCTTACTATAATTTCCTTGTTGGATTTTAGTGGAAATAATTAAAACACCAGGTTCATTTAATGGCCTACAGATGTAATGGCTCACAGACTACACATCACGCACACAATAAACAAAATAAGAAGTTAAAATCAAGGTATTCTCATGTGTTTCTAGTGTTTCATTCAAACATATCTAACTTGCAGTTTGGTCAGGCTTGTCGACAGGCCTGTGTGAGCACAATCTCAATCCGTGTAACATCTGTTGTAAGAATTTTAATGATGGAACGATCATGATGGAAGGATAGCACAGCGAGGTTTGAGCACTAAGCAAATAAAAACGTACACCCATGATGAAAAAAACAAACTAGTAAACCTTGAAATCACACACAGACTACGGCAGCAATCAGCAGTGATATCAAAAGCTGCCTCTCAACACAGCTGCGTAATCACAGCCACATGTAAACGCAGACCACCACACCTTCACTTGCAACGGCATCCATTAACACAACTGCAGCTCAGTATTCCCCTCATTACCCTCAGCCGCTCTAACACCTCCGACAGGACAAATGGAAGGTTCTCTACAGTAGGGTCAAGATTTCCAAAGGCCATAAACCAACGCAAAACACAGTGGGATCAAAAGCATGAAAGTGCCGCCTAGAAAATAACATCCAACCACAGAATTGTTATTATGCAAAAAGCAGGGTGATTTAAGCAATGAGTAAACTCTGACGAGGCCTTGTACGGGACACCGCTCTGGAGTGGGCTGGGTGAGCAGGCGCAGGAAAACCACAGCACTGCTAGTAACCTCCCTGCATGAGGTTTGAAGGAAATAGCTGACCTCAGCGTCTCCCGAGCCCCACTCTGCTGGAGTTGTGGTGGTGGCTGATTGGAGTGGGCTGCGATTGTGGGAGGAGGGGGATATTTTAGCAGGCCAGGCACTCCAGGCACGCCGGAGTGAGCCATGACTTTACGTTCTACTGAGACAGCTGTGTAGGCGCCTGTGTGTGTGTGTTTAAGTGTGTGTCTATGTGCACACTTAGACAGTTAAGAGGAGAGAAATAAAACAAAGGAAGGAAATGAAATATACTGTCTATTTGCATTGCGAGAGGGGAGCAGGAGCTGCATGGAGAGTGATGAGAGTCTTGCGTGAATTGACTACACGTGTGTAGTATAAAGTGCCAAAGACAATATCCCATAGCTGAGAAAGAGTCTGAGACATTTGCATTTCCACTCCAGTGAAAACCGTGATGTTACAACCAAATTTGTCTGAATTGAGCCCACGCTTGTGGAGCCTTATGGGCAAAACCTCTCCCTTACGTTGCTGCTGGTGTCTTTGCGATGACCTCCATAACGTAAGCTCCAGAGGTGATGTCAGGGAAGTCACGGTGTCGAGTCTTCAGCTCTTTGGCCAGCCTAGATGTAGAAACAGGAACAGAGAATTTAGTATACAATCAACATTTCTATCCAGCACAAAACAAGGAATGTAAATGCTGCAATTTCCTGTTGTCTAAGCATGATATAAGGGAACCATTTCATACATTTCTGTAGACGTACTGTTGCTATTTCACTGGCGATGTGCATAAAAGTGTGCAACTTACGTCGGAGTGAGAGTCATCATCCGCACACCAATGTACTTCTTCTTAGCAGCTGCTCTCCCTGGAGATGGACAACAACACAATAAAAACACAATCACTCATCCTCTCGACTGCAACAGTCTGGGTTCTATGTTTTATGAGGGTGTTGACATCCAAAAAATTAAAATTCTCCAGGGTATTTTCTTCCTTTATGTGAGTGATTATGGTATTATTACCATACATCAGACTGTGGATCACAGTGGATTATGGCATCTCATTAATATTGCAGGACAGTGTGAACGTGTTTCATCATAAATTTGGGGAGTCTGTTTTTTGGTTATTTCATCATATAGAAAAATCAAATGGAGAAGCCATGTTGGCAGTCACACATAAAATACATGTTCCAAACAAATACTGTTCCAAAACACTACGTGAGGTAAAGGATGAAAAACAACCTGACATATACTGGCTTTCTTCTTTGCACTGTCACAATCCTCGTTGGGAAATGCCGGGCACGGATTCATGAAGCTAGAAATGTAGTCAATATATCTCAAGAGAGCACACACTGTATTTGCACATAGGGATATTGGTCCAACTCTTGCAGTTGCGTCCTACAGTTTGTCTTGGTGATTGAATGGAAGCTATAACATGAAAACATAATAAATTGCGTCAGTGAGAGCTCATACCTCTGGACTGCCTGTCATAGGACTCTGCCAGGAACTGTTGGATTTTGTCAGAGGGAATGGCAAAGGAGATGCCAGCCGTCACTTTCAACGTGTTGATCCCGATCACCTCGCCGTCCTAAAACAGCAAACCTCAACTTAGTGTCTGGTAACAAACAAACAGTGTAAAAATTGGTTCCGAAAATAAAAAATAGCTTACCAGATTCACCAGAGGCCCTCCTGAGTTGCCGTACTGTGAACCAAAAAGGGTTACATCATCATTATATTTCTGTTTGTGAGAAAAAGAAAGTGTAAATGTAATGATAATGCATCTTCATTCGCTTACATTGATGATGGCATCAGTCTGAATGTAGTCCATGTCGGAGTTGCGAAGGCCCAGCTCTCTGCCCCCCCGCTGAGTGGTGCTGACGATTCCCGTAGTGACTGTATTCTGGAGGGAAAACGGGCTGCCGATAGCGACCACAAACTCCCCTGGTCTCAGGTCTGATGAACGGCCCAGCAACAGTACAGGAAGCTTGCTCTGCAAGTGGGAAACACAGAGGAACATGTTCATATAACTGGAGGCCAAAGCTACTGAGAGAAAAGAATGATTCAGGCTTTTGCAGGATAAAACTAATGTAGACCTGTAAGTAGGAATAAATACATTTTATCAATTAAAATGGCATGAATGAATGCAAAAGGCATTGACATATGGTCAGAAAATGTGTCATTATTGCATTACCAAGTAAAGGTAGTCAAAGAAAACATATTAGCTGTCTTTCAAACGAGTCAAGATCCATGACAAATGCTGGAAGGCTGTTCGAGAGAGATGGTGTGTTTATTAGTGTAAAGCAACTCTGCCAGCTGCTATATATATATTTGGCCTGTTAGTGGAAGGTGCTCTGAATAAAGTTTAAACAATAGGATCAGATGTGGAATGAATGGGCTAAAATTGGCTTTATTCTGCATGTAAAAAAAGTATGTTTTGTGAGATTTTTTATCTGTTTCATAAGAAGTTCATAAAGTATAAATCTGTTTTGGTGACAGTGATAAACTCGGTGTTGCTTTAACTGCAATTACTCTGCTGAGCTTTCAGGACTTCTCATGATCATGTGTTTTATGAGCGGACAGCAGGAAAATAATTACACCACAACCACAAGTCTTCAAAACACAACCCACTCAATGCTCCCAATTACTCCTCTTCCACCGCAGGAAGAAGTGACATTTATGCCAAACAACTCCGCTCAAAATGATAATAATCAACATCAAAAGCATATTTGTTGGACTTAACGTGTAGCCCAGCTGACAAATCATTCCTAATGACGAATGTGTGCCAACGGACCACAGATGCTGGAAAACTGACTGATATACAGTAAATAATGAATACCTTAAGCTCTGGTTAGCCTTGTTACACTGGGCAGTGGAAACCAGGCTGCTGAGAGCTTGCGTCTGCAGACAGACACAGAATGGATATATTTATCCATCCGCAGTGACAGTTTCCTACTCTGAATGAAATCATTCTGGTGGGCAGGCCGCAGTCAAAGCACACGCGCCGCCACATCACGTTGAGTCTGTGCGGAGACTGTACACAACGCCCTATCATAAAAAAAAAAAAGGACCTGTCCCGAGTGCTTCTCCTGTGTATCCATTTTGTTTACTCAGGGTTATAAATAGGAGCCAGAGGAGGCTGCAAGGTAACTGAGACAGCAACACAAGCTGGCACACACACACACAAAAGGATCTATGTGAAATATGCACTCAGACATAGCAGGCAAATCACAAATCATATTATTCTCAGTCATAAAACATGACACCTCGCTGCCGATGCCTTTTGTTAGCAGACACCTGATTCTAAACTAATTTAAATTAAATTAGAAAATTGGATTGTGGGAAAACATTTAAGTCACACTTTGGATTCAGCCGTCGGTGTGTTATACTTTGCTGTAAACTGTCTTGAACTTTGAGGTGAAGTTATTATTAGAAGATGACAAAGATAGTGATAGCCAGTAACCGAGGACGACAACCTTTCAACCCTACTTTCCACCTTACCTCGCATGCACACATGCACATTGATACACAAATGTAAACACATACACAACTAACACAAATGTCCGAGGCCGTGCTCCTGATTCCTGTGGGCTCATTTGAACATCACGGCGATGTTAAAAGTAAACACGGCACACACACACACACACACACACACACACACACACACACACACACACACACACACAAACAGGCTGCAGAAGTGTGTACATAAACCAGGAAACATACATTTGGTGTGTGCAAACACACACAAACAGACACCTGACACAGGAGTAGCAGTCTGTATAATCACCCCCGCTCCCCGTCTCCCTTCACACTCCATGTGCGATAAGAGTATAACCAGATGGAGAGAGGAGCACACACAGCTGAGAGAGAGAGAGGACGTCAGGTGGATGTGAGTCGCTGCCAAGACATTCAGGACTCGGCCACTGCCGACCACCATGATTATGTTAACAGTTAGTGATACTGGTGGTGCCATGGTGACTGTTGCAACCAGGTTGTATCTCCAAAACGTCAACTTTGAGGAACAGCTTTGTTTTTAGCTTGACTGTTAATGCGTCCCCGAAAGAGTTGAATAAACGCAAACAATGAAGAGTTTTTGCTGCTTATAGAGGTTTCTTGGCATCCCAGGCTCTCACACACCCACACAAAATCACAATGCATTCAGAAAAATCATGTACAAAGAGCGCAAAATGCATCAGCATGCTGACAACCAAACAGTGCCTAGGTGAGAAGGCAGAACAAACACTGAACACGCTGACTGCCCAACGTTTTGAAAGACCCCGAGCTTACATATCACTTACTAATCGTGACTCGTCAGCAACCTGGAACGACTTGTGGAAAATCATCTCGCCATGTGAGTCCGCCTCTCCTGACCACCCAAGTGAGTCACCCTGCTATTTCAGATGAGGACACTATAGCCACACTTAAAGGAAGGAGGCAAGGTGAACGAGGGGAACAACAAACACCACAAACCACAGGAAGAGAGGTCTGAGAATGTGAGACGCATGAGTCAAACTGTTTTGTTTGATATTACGTTGATGTTGACTGTTTCTGCCAGCACTCGTTGGCAGAAACCAGGTTATGACCCCCAAAAATATTTTTGGTTTAAGGCCCAAAAGAGTGTGTGAATATCTCAGAAAAATAAACCATACATGGTCTACGAGGATAGCATCTACTTTGTGAAAATGAAAGCTTCTTATTTTGTCAGGCAGGAGACCATTTTATTGCCTCACATAGTTGCTGGTGAACTTCAGTATGATGCCATAGATTTTCTCTCTCCCCGAAGTCACAAAGGAAACTGTGTTTGAGTTCTTGCGTGTTTAGATAAGAGAGAGAGGTGGGACATCAGATTAAAGGAGGACTAAACAGCTTTGTTTACCTTGACCGAAGAAGTAGCTGTAAGGGGCACGTGGTGTGAAAAATCCCAGACTTTTTTTCCATCTTTTGTCGCTGAGTTTTGATTCAGCCTCCTGCACGCAGACAGATTTTGTCACCAACACTGTGGCAAAGGGACAGATAAGCTGGCAGACAAGCTAACGGATCGCTTTGAAAATAGCTGCAGAGTTGCTATAGAGATGTGTCATTGTTTAATGTTACAGCCTTGGTCGTTTGGAGGCTCATTTAAAAGCCATTACACTAACTACCGTTTTATGACCAGAGGACCAGGTGCAAACTTTAACTCCAGTCAAGCTGGGATGGACTGCGGCTTAATAGTTTTTCTGAGGCGCATATGTACTTATATACGCACACAGACACACGTACGAACACACAGAGAGGGAGGAGGTTGCCTGGGCATGAACCCTCACAAACTCAAGTCTGTAAATTAAAACCCACACACCTGGCACTACTTAGATATACAGCCAGACTGCTTCAAAATACACACATTCAGACACAGAAGCTGCTTCGGTTGGGTCAGTGCGTGACCCGAACTGTATATAAGCTCAACTGCAGTCACTTAAGCTCTCCTGTTCCTCTCACACAGGTGACTTCAAAGCAGGGCGCATACCTTTAAAAGTTCTACTTTGCAAAATTCACAAGTACACTAATGTATAGGGTTTTACTGCTGACGTCTGAACTCCGTGCCCTCGGGGTTGTGCTAATGCAGATAAAAAATGGGGCAGGATTCAGCACGCTCATACATAACATCAAATCAGAAGATCAGGCTGAGGGGTTGGAGAGAGGGGACGCTGAGTGTGTGTGTGTGTGTGTGTTTGTCTGCGAGTCTGGGTGCTTGTATGGTGTGTAAGTGACTCATATAATGTGTGCATGAATGCCTGTTTGTGCACGTTTGGTCGACTGAAAACAGATATGTAGGTGGATGTTTACACACACTGTAAATATCACAGAAGTAGGTGTTCGTCAACACACGAAGTAGGTCTGTAGGTAACATCAGCATGTCAAATCACACTGGCTGAACCATATCCTTGCTGACACCAGTACTGAAACCACTATGGTTTCCATATGTTGTCGGGAAGGTTTTTAGCCTGTATAAGAGCAAACATATGTCCGTGAGTTCCATGTGTATGTTCCACTCTGTGTAGTTTTGCATGAGAGCTCAGAGGACTTGAGGGCGTCAGCTTGGGCTAGACACCACAAAACTTTGAACTGCACAAATCACAATGATGAGAGGAGATGAGGTCTTATGTGTTCATTTGCTTCAGGAAGCCTGAAGTATATGAACTAAACCTCTCTTTTAGCTAAAGTATGAGGTCATACTTGTATTTATATAGTATTGAAATGTTTCACTGTGATGACTGGCGACCTTTCCGGCATTTACCCCACATCTTACCCAGTGTGTGCTGAGATACGTTCCAGCCCCAACCTTGAACGGGATGAGAGGTTTAGAAAAGAGATGTTTAACCGCTGACGCTGTGCACGCAGAGATAATAGTGACGAGATTGAAACCTATGACAGTAATCCTAATTCCTATAGGCTTTATATGTCTAGGGCAGTTATAATGTAGTCTAGACTATTCTTTATAAGGCTGGGGAAGCACACTGGAATCTCCTCAAGCAGCTCAGAGGGTGCCTGGATCCCAGTTTAAGAACCACAGGGTTATAGCCCCACATGTATGTGTTGCACTTTCCTAAAGCCTACACCCAACGTGTGGAGTATGACAGTTGTAATAAATGAGTTAGTAGATAATAAAAGGCACAACTGGCTAAAGTGTGAGTGCTGGTTCTCACAAACAGTGTTAAGTTCACTCTGGATAATCAGGAGAACGCACTGTCAACAGTTTTCAGAGACAATCTCTTCAGTAGAAAGCAGTTCCATTGAAAACTAATAGCATAGCCATAGCCAGTCTCTAGTTAGAGCAAAAAAGAAATCAGTCAGTGAATGTGTCAAATACACTGCTGGTTATCAACCGTTTGACTATAGCCGTTGTTGATTTGAAACGTTTCTATCATACTTCATACGCATCTAAAGTGACATCATTGACTGGTAAGCCGAAACCGTTTTGGGCAAGGCTGCTGCCTGTCCAGCAGGCTTGGAAAACAATTACGCAGCCAAAAAGTAGGCCAAGACAAAGTGCATCAAGACCCAGCAGGGCAAAAGAGTGTGTGTGTGTGTGTGTGTGTGTGTGTGTGTGTGTGTGTGTGTGTGTGTATTTTCCTTGGCTCTTTTCCCACCCAACTGCGTCCTTAAGCATGGGAACCATTTTGGTTACAGGGACAAGAGATGAAGGAGAAAGGTTGGGTCAGGAGGAGAGGAGGAAGTGATTCATTTCCCCTCTGCCTGTCTCTGAAGGACGACATGCAGTGTCTTTCCACTGGCAATGAAGCGTGTTCTCCACATCCCTGCAGTGAGCCGTCTTAAAACCCATCCATGTGAGCGCACGCACACACACACACACACAGCGATTTGCATAATTGATTGCAAGTTAGTTTTTGTCTGTCAGTACTGTTCATCCAGGGAAATGTAGACATCTTTCACTTCCTGGGGAAACATTTACCCAATGTTGCTGATAGAGATAAAAGATAAACACATGGTTACATGGAGTGACATTCCTTCTCTTTCCTTTCTGCACATAAACACAGATACACACACACACTCACACACACACACACACACACACACACACACACACACACACACACACATACAGACATATTCCAATAATAGCCCAGTCCAAACCAGCACCAGGCAAATTTCCCAGAGAGAATGGTTTGAGACTCTTAATACTAGGTGATGGGTAATACAGAGACAGACAGTGCCATTGTTTCTGGGGACCATATGGTAAACATGAGGCCAATTTTCCCTGCAACACTTGTAAAGCTGATTTTAGCATGAGGGTTAAGTTAACGGCTCATTTATTGGAGTTACATCCAACAGTTTCAGTGGGATTTAATTCTCTTTCAGGCAACTTCACCTCTGGTGTTGAAAATATTAATAGGAAGCTTTCCATTTTATCATGGCATACATGCAGTTCACAATGACAATGGTGGCAGATAAACCATGCAACATTTACATTCATTTCTGAATCAATGAGTCCTTGATTTCGGACAGAAGAAGAAAAAAGATTCTAGCTAATTAATGTTAGAGTCCTGAGTTGGTTGAAATCTCAGACTTAAAACGAAAACCTTGTAAAAGGCTCTTAAATATGAACTTGACGGCTACACACATTATATCATGCTGAAAGGCTGAGGCTAAGCTACGTCTTAAGCCAAAAGTCAGTATGGAAATCAAAGAGCAGGTTGTTGCTTCTTGCATTGCAGGGTACAGTTAGCCCTAATGTTATTGGGACAGTATTATAAAGGAAAATGTATGATTAAATTGTTATATCGTCCTATCACAACCCTGTTTGGATGGTTATACTAGAGAAAATAAGATTTCTGCTTTGCATTTGCAAGAGAAAACACTAACACTATTTCCAGTAACAAATTTACCTCCCTAAATCTAAGAAAAAGCTGAGCAGAACTGCTAATGTTAGTGAGTTAGTGAACGTTAGTGAGCTTTTTGTAGTAACCCCATGAAATGATGTAGTTAGCTCATGGCTTTGCCTTGGACCTAACACTAGGTTAATGTTGTAATTGTAAAGTTTGCAGCTTACAGTAGAGCAGATAAACACATTGATGAAGCCATTCCTTACGTTCTTATTTTGTTTTTTTGGAAAAACCCAAAGCTCGACAGGCCTGCCATGCCTACTTGCAGTTGATAAGCTGTGGCTGGATAATCACCGGTGTGGGGAGGGGTTTAGCAAATGGTCAGTTCTGCCACAATCGATTCAGTTAAATAATTTTTGAGCTGCAGCGTGAACAGAGCCATGGATCAATGGGTTCACTACATTTGACTGCATTTGCAGTACAAAGCACCCAAACCCAAGGTTAATGACTGCACAGGCCATGCAATAAAATGATCTGGAATGATATGGACAGCACATTTGAGTGTTTTGAAGTCATTCCAAGGCAGTATGGTTGCTTCCAAGTCTGTGGGGGTCGATATAAGTCAATATGATTAAATAAATGTCCTTCCAAGTCAGCGAGCTTTCAAGTCAAAGTAAGTCCTTCCAGGTAAATCTAAACGCGTCCAATTCATCGTAAGCACGTCCAAGTGAATGTGACCGTGTCCAAGATCTGAGTGAGAGAATGAGGTCAATGAGAGGCATTTTAAAACCTGAAGCACAATGAGTTCAATCTTTGTTGTGCTTTTGCCACGTCACACAGTGCACTCATTAGCCTTTTAGCTCACATAGTCCCCCAGACATATGGATCAATTTTCCAGGCCTTGACCACATCACTCCTTCTTTCTCTGACCCTCTTGCTTTCTCTTTTCCCCCCATACTCTCTACACAGGAACAAGTGAGCACAGCAATTTCCCCCCTTCCCATCCCCTCTGAAGTTCCAGCTGCTGCAGGCAGACTAATGTATTCCCCAGAGCTGAGGGGTAGACCACAGCCCCATGAACGGACTGGGCCTTGCTACCAATAAACTCCAATTTCACATAGAAAAGGGAAGAGAAAGAAGAGAGAAGCGAGTCATTCCACTCAGGGAAAACTTAACTTTAAACTTTCTCACTCATAAACTGGTACAATTGTTTGGTGATTATTTGTGGCTGCTTCTGGAGTGCTGACGTTGACAGCAACGTGCTTTTATTTAATAGAGAGAACGCTATGAAGAATAGCGTGAGGAGCAGAGAGCGAAGGCAGGCGGGAATGAGGGAGGGCGGAATGTAAGATTAAAGAGATATATTCAATACCAGTTGGGATAAGAATTTCTAAACTCACATATGGTCAGTTTGCTGCAAAATAGCGAGAGATAGAGATCTCTCTAAAATCTAAAACTCCAATCAGAAAATCTTCTCAATCAACTAGTTGATTGACAGAAAATTAGTCAGCGTTTAATCGTTTAATTATTTATCTAAGTCAACAAATCATTGCAGCTCTAGTCTCAACTATGTAGAAACACCATTAACACACTTGACAAAATAATTTTCAAGGTCCACTTTTTACTTATTCTGGAGCTCTTGACCATATTGCATGGTCTTCACCAGCAGATGAGGTTCGCTCTGTTGTCACTAACTGTAGATTTTCAAACTCTCCATTATTCTGAGAACTTTGACGGTTCACTCTTGACCTAGGAAACACTCAAGAAGACTGTGTGACAGAGTCGAAAGCCCTGGAACAAGCAAGTAAGTGGACCTTGAGTGAAGAATGCTTTGTCAAATGCCGTTTCCAAAGTCAAGAATGAACTGTCAAGTTCAACTATTAACACAGCTTTGAATGGAAAATACTGTCATTTTAATATTCAGTATTCAGACAACTGACATGCAAATTGCCGAAGACTTGACTTGGACCTCATGGGCCCCAGATTTTATTTGAGGCTTGCTTTGACAGCACTGTCATCTATACCTTCAGAGAACGGTCCTTAAATAAACAAAGAATATTTCAAAGCTGAAATTTACAGTTATTACTCTTTAGGTACTGAATTAAATACCCTGCAGCTATAGATTTGGATGGCTATATTTTCCCTTTTAAAAAGAATCCAAAATGACAACTTTGCTCGCCCTCCTGCCCTCTCATTATAACTTACTCATCCTCTAATTCTCCCCTGTATTAACTCTCACTACACACACACACAAACACACACGCCAACTTCTCCTCATTAGCAGAAATACCAGTTCCATCTAAATCATGTGGCCTTTCCAAAGTGACCACAGGTCTTCTGGGGCTTCATCACTGACTCATGACCTGGATGACCTGCTCTGATTTCACACAATGACTTACACTCTTTATCAAAACAAGTATACTTGAATGTGGTTGAATGTGTTTTCTACCATTGTGACTCCCTGGATGCCTCTGGCTGTCATTTGATTACAATCAACCTGCTTTATTACAATCACCTGTTGTTTACCAACCAGTTAAGTTGAAGAATGCTACAAATACATTTTATTTTTCTGCACTATATTAACAAAGACCTCTGCAGTGATGAAGCATACATTATTGTTAACCAGCTGACACGTTTCATGCTTCTATGACATAAAGTATGAGTCATTCCTGAATCTTCACTGTATCTGCACACTGAGCATGTGATGCAAACAAACACGGGAAAGCCTGTCACCGACAGACGGAACAGCTTTTATTATAGGATGAACAAAAACAAAGCGTCTGTCACTGCTCTTTTCTGCACTCTTCGCTCACATTGTCGGCCGAACAAAACCTGAATGTTTCAACCTCTTTTCAGAATTGGAGGTCTTTGTAATACACCTCGTCTTGCTGTCATGAACATCTATTCAGCTGTGTCACCCAGCCATGAGAGTGAGCTCCATAATGCACTCTGCTCTGCTATGACTCCCCGTCAATAGGCCCTGGCTCTCTGCCACACATTCCTTCACATGACTGTTGGCTGTGATTAACATGTAATGAGGATCCCTCTAGTCCAGTAGACAGAGAAATAAACACAGACAGACAGACAGCGAGAGAAAATGTAGCAAACATACGTCCTGTGCAGCAAAGTGTTGAATATCAACACTGGTTTTAAACCGGCCACAGTTTCACCTGTCAGTAATAAGTCATTGCCTCTGCAAGTTGCTCGTGAGAAGACTTGTGTATCCGTCAGTTGTTTTTGCAGCATGATGTGTCTGAACACCTACAGGATCTGGACTGAGTGCCAGCCAGCTGTCTGTTAAAGGCCCATTTGGCTGCACCTGCATTCTCACTTTACTTCACTCGCACTCTGAATGATCTCCTAGATTTAGAGCACTTTCATGCCAGACTTCAATCCCCCAGCCTTCACGTTTTCCAACAGTTTAATTGACGTATTGCAAAACAGTGAGTTAATGTTTTGATCCTGTTGCACTGGCTGACAGTGCAGAAAACAAGTACATTTGAAAATGTTCTCATTCCAGCTGACTCGTGAATCTGTGCATAAAAGCTCATTTGTGAAACCAACATTTGTCCAAATCCATTGTTCTCATCCTGGAGGCCGAGCAATTCAGTGGTCTATAAAGTGAATTTGGACGGTTGTTTGCTTAAAGAACTTAGAAAACAATGTTATCAAACATTGTTGTCTTCACTACTAATATATGAGAAATTATTACTTTACTAACCAGGGTCAAAAGCATCGGTGGTTGTGACTAGACATGAGTAAATTTAGTTTTTGGACTGGAAGCTAACAGAGGGAGAAATGAAAGTAAGAGAAAGTGGAGGGAATTCATCATCCAGTAAGCCTGTTTCTCTGGTCTTAATCTAACCAATCACAACTCAGTGAGGCAAAGTGTATCTTTTTTTAAGGAATAGTGTGACATTTTGGGAAATATGCTTATTCACTTTCTTGACAAGAGATCAATCCCACTCTCACATCTCTTTGCTAAATATGGAGCTAAAGCCAGGAGGCAATTAGCTTAGCTTAGCTTAGTATAACGACAGGAAGCAGATGGAAACAGGTAGCCTGGCTCTGCCTCGTTTGTTTAACCTGTACACAAGCAGAAATGTAAAGGAACAAGTTGTGTTTTTTACCAGGAATTATGCACTATAATTATGTCTTGGCAACCATTGGTCGGAGGCAGTGACTTTCTGAAGTCTCTGCTGGCAAGTCTTTCTGCTAAGCCAAGCTAATCACTTCCTGGCTCTAACGTATGGATCGTCTAGTGGTATGGATCTCTTGGCAAGAAAGTGAATAAGCATATTTCCAAAAAATTGCAAACTATTCCTTTAAGGGAGACCTGGCTGATATAGAGAGCAACCAACTAAAAGCGAGCAGAAAACATGTGGAAGTTCAAGCACGTAGTTTCATCAACATCATCATCAACTATCTGGATGTCAGGGCAACTCTAACTACCACTGTACTAGTTTTGTCACTTTGCTGGCCATCTGATTGTCTAGCACTTTGACTCACCGGTGCCTCGATCTTGATGAGGGCGATGTCCGATTTCTCGTCCACGTCTTTGATTTTGGCATCATAGGTGCCGCCGCTCTTTAGCTCCACTTTCACCCGGTGCTTATTGGCCACGACGTGGGCATTGGTCACAATCTGGCCATCTTCTGACACAACAAAGCCAGAACCACTGGCCACCGCCACCTCCCGCTTAGAATAGGTCATCCTGTCGGGGTAAGAAGAAAATGGTGGGAGGGAGGAAGAGGGAATTAGAGTATTGCTGTTCATTTCACTCTTTAAAAGTCTCTTCTCCTAGAAAAACAAACCAATGCATGACGTAACAGCAGTGTAAGAAAACAAGCTTAAAGCATGCAAGTGTCTGCACAGGTTTTGTATTCAAAGGTGAGCTGGAGGGATTGTGTATACATAAAAACAGTAAGAGGAGGAAACAAACAGACCCTGCAGCATTAATATACAGCACAATTTCAATGAAAAACTGCTTTTAAGTCAACCTGAGGCAGAAACAGTGAAAAGACAAGAGACAGATCTGAGTGAGGGAAAGATGGAAGACGGTGAGACAGAAACGTGGAAATCAGAGAGCCGCAGACATTCAAAGAACTGCTTTACGAGCAGCAGTGACAGACCGAACGAAGACGACACCGCCGAGAGAACTGAGGTGTCAAAGAAGGAGGAGAAGCAGAGATGAAAGAGCATAAAAGCTGGTGAGACTGTGAAAAGACAAGACGTTGAAAGACTGAAGTGGAGAGCAAGGTGCTCTACCAACTGGTGTGGTCTGGTTAAGTACACATGTGGGCTGTAAATTCTAGTGTGTTTCAGTCTGTCCCACACATACACACACACACACACACACACATGCAGGTGCGCGGCTCTTACTTGCGGTAAAGTTCAATGTGAACCACAGACGGAGCAATTCTCTCCACCACGTCGGCGATGAAGTTGTATTTGTGTCTTGGGCTGTCTGGGTTGTCCTGAGCTGGAAATACAACACACACACACACACACACACACACACACACACACACACACACACGTAGGATGTCAGACGAGTAAAAACAAACAAAAGATGCACTGAAATACTGCATGATGTAAGAGCTGTGTGAGAATAGAAAACCAACATATAAAACAGCCCTTTATCATAACACAGAGGGGAAAAGGAAAGATGACAGTTCATCTGCGGTTGAGACTGTCTACGTCAGGTCTGACACACACACACACACACACACATTTATGAACACTTACCCTTGGCCATAAACCTTACAAATAAATACTTAACCTTGACGTTAACCCCTTATCTTACCCCATGGTTGAATGTATACACAGATTCTTAAACCATTAACAGGCCTTTTGTCAAGACCAAACTCGTCCTCATAAGTATAATACCACTCTCTCTCTCACACACACACACACACACACTGTCTGACACTGTATGTATGAGGGCTGCCAAGTTCACTGAATCACCCATCCCACCATCTATCCAGTGTTGGGCAAGTCAGGAAATGTTGACTGATTTACCTGGTAATTAAGTCCTACCCAGAAGACCATTTAACCAAAGCTATGAATCAAAACTCCCCAGACCTTTCCCTCTGAGCTTTTCATCCTTCCATTCGTAAACTCTTATTTTGCCACGTACCTCAAACTATTTTGTCTCACAAGGACAATTTTCAGTCATTACCTTCTCCTTCAGGACAGAACTTTGTGAAAGTCAAAGGCACCCATAAGCCCTGGGATATCAGTGATTGCAGTGAAGGGTTAAGGAAAGAGAAAGAGACTTTTCCGCTTTAGGTGCAGTTAAGCTCACACAAGCATGGAATGAGCACCGTCTTGCCGTACTGAATGCCACTAAATTATACAGTATGAAAACATTTGTCAAGCCGCAGGGGGAAAATTCTCATGTTATATGATCACTGGATCACTCAGCTCAACTCAACTATAGTCTGTCTGTCCAATACACCAATATGGTCAAAGTGACAGCGTTAATATGCTGATGTGATGATGTTTACCATCACCAACTAATTTGGCATTTTAGCATGCTAACATTTGCTAATTAGCACTAAACAGAAAGTACAGCTGAGGCTGTTGAGAATGTCATTCGTTTTTGACCGTATGATGGCTCTAGATAAAAAATCAGAGGACCACCAAAGTGATTTCAGTTCATCCTGAGGGAAACATGAATGTCTGAACCTAATTCTATGTCAATCCATCCAACATTTGTTGAGAGATTTCACTCAAAACCACAAATGTGAACCTCATAGTGGCGCTAGAGGAAAGGTCAGGGGATCACCAAAGTCACTAGGATACATCCTCTGGGCACCACAAATGTCTGTATAAAAATCCATCTAATAGTTGTTGAAATATTTTAGTCTGGGCCCATGTGGTGGACTGACTGACTGACATTTCCATTCCTAGAGCTACACCGCTGGCAAAAAATAAGTTGCTCATAAACAAATAAAACCACGTTTCTCCAAAGCTCCATGTATATATTTTCCTTGTTGAACTTTAAAGCTACAAATCAAACATTACATTTGATAAATGCCACGCACGTTTCTCAACACAGTAAGAGAGAGCAGTAATGGAAAGGTTGGAGTCACTCTCCCCATGCTAGCTTCACACCCGGGGGGTTGTGGTCAGTTCTGATAGGATTATAGTTAGAGAGAGCAGACTCAGTGTCCAGAACCCGTGTTGTTTCTGGAGCGTCCATACAGGCTCTCAGTCTCTTCCACTTCACCATGTTACGATGAGTGCTGCCTCCTCACACACAGGCAGAAATGTACTTCCAGAGACACACTGCAACGTAATGTGATGATAGTAGACTTATAGGCCCAGTGGTGACAATTTGTTAGAGATGGGAAATCGTGAATCAGATGTTCACAGCTCAGTTACGTTAGGGAGCCCGGGCCAAGCCATTGTTGCCTGATTTATACACTGTGACAGATTATTTCACTGCTGAACTAAGCTTTGAAAGGCTTTACTGTTGTAGAATTGACTTACGAGCCAAACTGAAAAGCAACTGTCTCCTTAAATGCCAAAAAATGACTAATTCATCCTTTCATCCACCCCTTTAAAGTCACTGGTGTGTGGAGAG
Source organism: Enoplosus armatus (assembly GCF_043641665.1). Classification (NCBI taxonomy): domain Eukaryota; kingdom Metazoa; phylum Chordata; class Actinopteri; order Centrarchiformes; family Enoplosidae; genus Enoplosus; species Enoplosus armatus. The sequence goes on along the minus strand of NC_092191.1, from coordinate 7,724,253 downwards.
AAAGTGGGGATGTAAAGCTTTCTGATTAGTGTCTCATCCACATATTTTGTTTTTATAACATTTCTCCATCTACTTAAAAGAGGCTGAATCTAGAAAGCAACATCCTATAGTAAACAGACATGTGGCTACCACTGTATGTGCAAAATGTATATATTGAAATATGTATATAACAGGGTAAGAAAAAGGGAGATACGTCAGATAATGTAGGTGATGGTCAGACAGAAATGTTTCAAGTAGAAGTGAACAGATGGCAGACGTGCTTCCAGCTGTAGGTCACTGTGACAAATCAGCTGCTCCGGTGCACAGTTGCACTATAACTTGCAAAGAATGCAGCTCAATTAACTTAAGAAGCTCATGTTCAATATTGTCAAGTAAAAGCGAACAGAAGGTAGACCTTATTCCTATTCTTGCGTCCAGTCTCTTCTACAATTCACTATGAGTTGTAATTGTAACTGACCTCATTATACATTGCTAACTACATAACTAGATAGCTTAGTTACAACCCATCATCGAGATGTGAGCTAGTTTGTTATATTTACAAGCTGATCTGGAAATTATTTGTTGGTCAGTGACTGACAGACGTTGGTTAGCTAGACAGAAATCATCTAAGTAAGAAAGCTTCATATACTGTAGCGCCTTTTAAGAGCAGGGGTCAATAAGTGCTTCACAAGTCTATAAAAACAAAACCAAACAAATAAAAACACAACACATGCACTCAGAAGACAGACCTATTCAAACACTACAGAGTTTGAAAGACACTCTGACATATAAAGAGTAAAGAATTTGCTTTAAGGTGTTGTGACCTGATAAAGAACAAGTTTCACCCATATGGAAGACATATTTGGGGTGGGGGGGGGTGACTCATAATAAAAGATCCTAATAAAGTTGAGCATCAGTTAACAAAGATCAGATGTCTAAAAGATTATTTCTGGAGTCAAACCAAGCATTCAATGAGGGGAAACCATTCAAACACAACATTTAGAAAGTTCATATAAAGACGCTCTCTTTTTCTTGCCATCTATTTCTTTCTCTCTCACACACTCAACGGCCCCCTATCTTCATCACCGCATATACCCATTACCCCCTCCCCTCCCTACACATTGACCTTCACCACACGGGTCCCCGCTCAAGATCTCAGCTTCTTTTCTTTTTCAATTTTCCCATTCACAGTACCCGCTGTTTTATTGGCGCCTGCAGGCGGAAGCTGCTTTTTCTTATTCTCTAAACTGGAGAAACTAGATGTGAATACAGTACGGTCAGCTCCTCTTCTTCATGCACTGACGCTCTCACACACACACACACACACACTGATTCTCCACTGTTGGGCAAACTGAGGTGAGCCAGGCTTATGCTGAATGTGTGAAATGGAGGCGAGGACTTTTCTATGATATGTAACACAAGCTAAATAAAATGCAAGTCCTGTTGTTTCCTTTCTTTCCTATTTGGTCTTAACTGGCTTTATAGTGGAAGTGGCTTGAGAAGCATGGCAACCGCAGTCACTTAGTTATGTGTATGCTATTATGAAGTAATTTCCAGTAAGACATTGATTTTGGTTCAATACACATCTTTGATGACTCAGCACATGTGAACGTTGGGGCACTAAAGTGTAAGATCATGACTCACTTAGTTAAGAAGATATACAGTTGTAATATTACAATGACACATTGGCAACATTATGAGGGGACCCACTGTCCATGACTCTAACTAACCTCACTTTTCCATTTCCAGTTTTGTTTAAATTTGTCCCATTTTAATTCAATTCAAATCAAAGAACTTTATTTTTCCATTAGGGACTTCACCCAGGGGCGGCAGCACACAATACAACCAGAAACACACACACACACACACACACACACACACACACACACACACATGGGAGTAAGGAGACAGTTGTAGCAGCATAGAAACAGTGAGGTAAGAATCCAAACCATTTCACATTGTGTTGTTTGAAAATCATGAACGATGATCAAAGAGATACACAGACCTACTGTCAAACTATAAATGCACATACCAGATTATAACTCTTGGAGTTTGGAGGGCAATTGTCGTTTGATACCTTCAAAATGGTTTATATTTCAATATAAAGATCCTGAAGCTCAAGGATTTTAGTGCCAACGCAGCACTCAATGCAACGTTTAGTAAGATTTATTGTGGTCCAACAGTGATTATACTGGCAGAAACGAGCAGAGCGAGCAGACAGGAGGTATGGCGGGCTTGGGAGGTCACATCAGGTTTGTTTGCCTTATCAGTGTGATTTGGGGAAAGAGGACACACAAACTATTATATTTCCATGTTGAAGTCAGAATTAGATGAGAATCACAGGAGCATAAGAGCAACGGATGTCTACAGAAGAGGCTGCAGCTAAGATGGTCGAGCAGAAAGAAAAGTAATGACTACAGGCATCGTGAACAGGAAGAGAAACAGATGAGGAAAACAGACAGACAGACGTGCAGAAACAGGAGAGGAGACAGACTGATACAACAACATAAAAAAAAAGGAAAAGAAACAAGCACAAAGATGATCTTTTAATATTACCAGTGGCTGAGACAAGTCGGGCAAGAATGTGCACATTCAGCACATGTCACTGGCCAGAGTCATTGAGTATATTCTGCAACATCAGCTAGCAGCGCCCTAGAGAGCAGTACAGTCACTCAGCAGCTATGAACTCTATCAGGTCTTCTATTGGATTCAAATCTAAAGAGATGGTGAAGAAAGAAAGTACCACAAACATCATTTGCATGTTCACACCTTTATTCGCCCAGATACCTCTTATAAGGTTGTTTCAGCAGCCCCTACATGAAGTTCTGTGTCAGAAATGGGTAATTTGGGGTGTCCTGGCAGTCTAGTATATGCATGCTATGTAAGTGCAACACCCTCATTCAGTTCCCAAAAAAAATTGCCAAAAACATTCTGTTAACAAAGGTTCATTTTAAACAAATATGACCCCGAGGTCACACCAATATTTGACCTAATTTTCCTTGCCAAGTTGCATAATCAACGTCTTTACCGTCCAGACACGAAATGACATCATGCAAAGTGTACTTGCATGTGTTTTCTTAACATGGGGCCAAGCTGCAGGGAAGTTAAAGGCGCTCGGAGGGGGTTGAGTTTCTTTTCAGCTGTAGTGGGAGAAGTGCTCAAACCTTTTTACTTAAGTAACAGTAGCAATACCACGGTGTAGAAATACTCTGTTACAAGTAAAAGCCCTGCATTCTTAAGTTTTACTTAAGTAAAAGTACAAAAGTATTGGTGCATTAATGTGTAAATCACTTTAATGTTGCAGCTGGTAAAAGTGGGACTGATTTAGTACATTATATACTGCTGGGTAGCTTGTGAGTCTTGTCTTAACCTACAATAATACATCATAATTTATTTGTTGATTATATTTTATATCATATATCTAAAGTTATAGCTAAAGTTATCAAATACATGTACTGGAGTAAAAAGTACAATATTTGCCTCTGAAGTGTAGTGGAGTCGAATAGTAAAGCAGCAGAAAATGTAAATACTCAAGAAAAGTACCTCAAAATTGTAGTAAATGTAACTTACTACCACTGCCTTTGTCTAAGGCCTCGATCACATCTTATGCCGAAGTCAATCTAAACAAAAAGAGATGCTACTACTGACAGCATCCTTCACCAACAGCTTGGACAGAAGCTGGTCTACCGAATGAAATATGACCTGTTTTATTGCAGCTTTGGAAATCCTCACTGGGTGCCTTTGGAAAATCAATAGCACTCACCACAGTCTTGCTCTGTTTCAGACATGGTTAGCTGCCTGGGAATGACTTAACCATTTTAGTTGCTTACATGACTGACAAACAAATGTGGCGATACAGTCTGCCCTACCGCGGCGCCCACACGGTTTTTGATGTACATGTAAACCTTTCCCAAAAACTATGGGTTGCTAATTTTGTGTTTCCCTCTGTGTCTCCTGCCTGTTTTAAACTGTCTTCAACAGAAGAGGAATTATGGCTTTGAATCAGCGCCAGGCATTCCTCCATGTGACTGTTAAGTGTGATTTATGAGCGACAACAGAAACAAAGAGAGGGTGAAAGAGAGACACCGAGAGAGAGAGAAGGAAGAGAGAGGAAGGAGTGGGGGAGGCAGCAGGTTTTCCAAGCTTTGAGGTAAGTTATAGGTCTTTGAGGCAACAGGTGTTGAAGCTCTTCATTCAGACGTTTGCACACGTGGTGCACACTTCAGATGGACATATGTAAAACACATACACACACACACACAGGAGAATGACACAATGTCTTTACCACCTGTAGCCCCGCATGTGTGCAAGTGTGTGTTTGAAAATGACAATTTTTCATCCCTGAATATTTCATAGGTTGTTTTAAGATACCTCACACACATGCAGCATTAACGATGATGAATGAATGTGCGTCTCAGTTGGGCTGTTCTGTTTCATAGAGCAGCAGAAGTGAAGAATGATGTCAGTTTATTATTGAGCTCCACTGATTAGAGTGAAATACTTTTCACATGACACTGATAAAGTACAGGTCCATACCGAAACACTCATATATACATATATATATATATATATATATTACAAATGTATCCCTTCAGTGCGGTTTAATAACAGCCTATGTCATACTTATCAGGCTCTGGAAATTCCTTTCTGTTCAGCTAATGCAGACCGCCCTGCCATGAACTGTATTGTATAAAATAATCAAGCGGATTATAGCCATGTGACTGCTGGTCCTGAGAGCCAGAGAAAATCCAGTGGCTCACATCAAGCTTTACATCATGACTTCATTCAACTGGGCAAAAACAGTTCTCTGATCAGTCTAATTGTGATGCAGGAACAAGAGGGAAACACACATGGTTGAATGGTGGCTCTTGTTATCCCAGACACATGGGGATTGTGTGCCACTGAATGCAGCTTTAAAGCTACAACATCTGGGTGAAGTTCAAACCACAAACGTCCAGTGAGGGTTTGAGGGGTCACGTTCAAGAGCAAGTTGTGAAAGAGTGAAATGACACACAACAAAGAACATTTACAGACTTATTCTGATCCAGACGGAAAGATTTCTGTCACAAAAGGACAAACAGTGTGTGGATCTTACAGTGTTCGTTTCTCAAGAGTTTGACTCCAAATCATTACTGTTCATACCACGACAATCATAATCATCCACCTTTGTACCAAATCGTATCAACATGTCAGTTTGTTCTGGGGTCTTGTTTATTCTGTTGTGCTGATTAAAACAGCCTGTGCGTTACCTTTCCCGCAGGCTCCCCGCTGAATGAACAGAACAGGTGGCTGCTGCAGCTTCTGCGCGCGGCGGCTGACCCTCTTCAGCTCGCAGATATTCCGGTAGGACACCCCATCGCTTCCACACACCGGCTCGGTGGCTTTGCACGCGCAAGTCCCACTCTTGCTTCTCCTCCTCACCGTGACGGTGTATGCCACCCCGCCGGGGACCGAGCACTCCAGACCCTCTCCGCACACCGGGTCCCCGAGCTTTCCGCTGCCGCCGCAGGCTTCGCCCTCGCCGGACGCGCATACCGTGCAGCAGTGGCAGGCGTCGAGGGTTTGTCCCGACTGGCAGTCCGATGGTAGACGGGGACACATGGACTTGTCACACCGAGCAGGACATCCGATAACATACCGGCCGGAGATTTGCGCATCCGCCGGCGAGGACGCAAAGGCTGCGATTACGCACAACAGCGACCAAAACATGATACAAGAAGAATAAGTTTTTTAAAAAGTTAAATAGAAAGTTTCAAGGAGTTCCAGAAGTGCGCTCTCGGCTCGCAGTGTTATGGGATGAGAAAGCTCAGTAGTGCTGAGAGGAGGGGAGTCTCTTCAGCTGGAGAGGCATTTAACAGAAACTCCACTGCGCAACCAATTACGCGACTTGACGTTTTTGCTGGCGCTGCATGGTACAAGCAACTCACTTTCTAGATAATCACAACAAGCCTGCTGATTGGTGCGTTGACCGGAAGAGCTGCGTTACTGATGTCTCTAGAAGAGAAAGGAGGATAAAATTTAAAAAAAAAGGGCAGAAAAGAAGCCTGCATGGGAAGTGATGTACTGTTTTCATTCAAGAGCTGTGACATAAAGCGTTTCATTATTTTCAACTAGGAGCAATGCAGAAAAATATAAGCTGTGTGTGAATAACCCTTTGTGGGGGGGGTTGAGAAGGTCAAGGTCACCTGACTGCCCCTCTGGAGCTGGCAGACACTCAGAGGAACGCTCAAGGACATTTCAGCGTGCCAGTGTTTGCTGCTCTTGGCATTGACCCTGATTTCATTATTTACAAACAAATAAAAATAGAACATTAAAACCCCAGTAGTGGAAGGAGCCATGCAGCCCAGATGTTTTATATGCTTCACAGCCCTCCACACATCCTGCAGGCCTATTTCCTGCGTGTTGTTTTTAACTACTCCCTTTATGAATTAGTCACTCCTGGCATCCACACAAACCTTATGGCTATTTAGGAAAATCAGCGGTGGAAAAAAAGTTGAGGGATTTGTGTAGTTAATGTAGTGCTTTCACGTAGCCCTTATAAACAGCCAAATTTGTTCTAATTGGAAAATTGAGAACATAATTTATCCATTTATTAGGGCCTTATCCCAGCTCTATGGGTTATAATGGGCTGGCTGGGAAATAAACAACATCTAATGGGGAAATCCAAATAACAATAATCATTGCCTCCCAAGTTAAAGTGTAAATCAATCAAAGAGTAATCTAAACATTTCTTTCAATTACCACTTGTGCCACATGCTTAATGGAAAACTAATTTTCTCTGGAAATGGCATAAAATAAATTGATTGTTTGTTGAAATGACACACATTTCCAGTATTAAGACACTAGGGATCAGTGTTGGCGAACAACAAATCTCTGTTTAGATGTCTGTGGTGAGCTGTAAAAGAATCCAGTAAACACTGAGGCAATGAATCAGTGTCGTAAAACACCTCAATACAATGTGATTGATTATGGGCACGGCGTTGTATTAATGGCTCTTGGTTTAAATGGTGTGGCTGGATGCGGGGGAGCACCTCTCAGAGCCGCTGCGTAGGAATGGTGGGACTTGAAGGACGAGGCCCCCTGTGGTGTGCTGGAGCTCGGGGTAACACAAGCCTCTGTATCCAAAAGGCAATTAGAGAGGGGCATAAAGGGATGGAGGGCAGTCATGTGCTCTCAAAGGCTGGACTGCCTTGTGCAGCACAGGATACCATAAAAGTGTACAGTGTAGGCTTCTACCCAGAATTCAAGGTAGGCTTATTGTTTAGAGTTAAATTACAGGGTTCATTCATTTCTAAAGCATGTCATTTTGACGCATAACGACACACACACACACACACACACACACACAAACACCGTCGACTGATCTAAAAATGAATGAATCGCATACAGCAGTAGTAAGACCTTACAGCATCATCGGACCCATTATGTGGCGATACTCGTGGAGCACAAAGATGTAGGCGAGAAAACGGTGGGAAAATCCGCAGATGAAAACAACCTCATCTATAAGGAACACCCATTCTCCAACCAAGGCCAGTGAGCGTAGCCAAGGATGGACGCCACTGAGGTCTGTGTGATCTCTCCTCCAGTCTGCAGTGGCGTCTTGGCTGTGAGGGAGGCCCTCGAGAGGCCAAAAGGGGCTCGCCTGAAGCCACACCAAAGTCTTGCATTCTCCAATAAGCAGCTGAGATGTACTACGTGAAGATGGGGTAAAGAGAACTACAGTATATCCAAGAGCTTTACATCCATGTCCTCTTTTCTGCAAACCATTGACACAATCCTTTTCAACTCCCTGCTGCCTACACATGCAGAATCCACGATGTACTGCACATACAAAGACTGAAGCCCAGAATATGTCACAGCTGACTGATAAAAGAGGCTTTACATATTCAGTGTTGCTCCATGATCTCACTCTGTAAATCCATCTGTACACACATGCTACAAAGCCATATTAACAAGCACCTCATTACTTTATTTCCATTTCATACTACTTTATACTTCTTCTCCACCACAGGTAAATATTGTACTTATGACGTACGTATGACAACTTTAGTTGCTCGTGGAGATTAATATTTCACCCACAAAACATTTGAACTTATGAAACATGAAAATATAGTATAAGATTTACAGGGGCTATTCTTTTTTTTTTTTTACATCATGAATACTTTTATTTAAGTAATATTCATGTATGTCATATGTATTTTCTGTTAATCTTTTTCTCTGCTTTCATTCTGGTAGATGGTGCTTTTTTGAACCAGTGAACCAGTGTGAAGTTTCTTCACTCACCACAAGAGGGCAGAGGGAGCCTTGGTGAATAATCAAATCAGGGTATAAAGGTCAACAATGGTGCATTTCTTTCTTTCCTGACTTACTAAAGTTCTCACTTTACCTTAACAGACTGATTGTGCTCTTGGCACACTACAGAGTGATACTACAGGAGCCTGGTCACATTTTCAGTGTTTATTTCTTCTTTCTTTTCAAGTCATCCACATAATAAATAGAGACAATTCAAACCAATTACACCAGACTGAAAAGGGGTGAAATAGCTTGGACTTTGTTGGGCTGAAATGAAGCCGGCACTTTAACAAAAAAGAAGATTAGTGTGTATTATTTAGCAGGACTACAGTTTGACATTTTAAAATAAAACCATGAGGCAGCTGCCTCCTGCTGGGTTGGCAACACAGGTACAAGGAACACGATCAGGAAACACTAAAAGCATATAAAAAATAAATCTGCAGCACACAGCTCTATTCTGAAAACACACAACACACAGAGCGGCCGTAGATAAAAACTACAAACAGAAAGAAAATCTGAGGAATCATTAAAATGTTAACATGCAACGGAAGTGTGTGAGCTTGAATGTTGTTTTTCTGTTAAACCATGATCCAAAATGTTTGCATGGTGTTCACAAAGTATAATCATCTTCAAAACCACGGACTGAAAGTTTAGTTAACTCATGTGAGCCTGTTATTACCCAGACTGTCAGAACATGAAGCTTATCTATAACGGACTCTGCCCTATTGTTGAAGTTTTTATTACTATGAATTACAAAATGTATACAAGCATACTCCTTGGACTTCTTGTTTACTTATTACGCTATTGTTCCTTTCCCACGCAAAGTCCACACAGTCTGGTACGCTGAAATGTAGTTTTCGCAAAGAGACCGATTCAGGTTGTGAAGTGATGCATGGACTGTGACGGCTTTCAAAAATGTTGTTTTTCTTTTGCGCTTCTGCACAGTCAAACTCTCACTTTACTGCCAGAGGTGGATTAACTGTACAAACTATTCACTGTAGATTTACATGTAAGCTACTTCAGCTTGTGGTCAACAACAGTGAGGACACCATTATATGACTGAGCAACATAACACTCTGATATATTTAAAAAATAAAGAGAAATGTAAGTCAAAAGCTTGGCAACTGTTAAAAAAAGAAACGTGGCTGCAATGCATTTGGTCTTGCATTATTTTACACACTGGGTCATACACACATTTCTGCATCTAGTCCTAGAGCAGTCCAGAATCTGTCTTTGAATTATAATTTGCATGAGTGAGTGATTTGATCTCAGACTACACTCGTCACATATCCCTAACACTGGCCGACAATAGTAGACAAATCCAGGGTTACAATAGTGAGTGTATGAATAGACCACACAGTTTAAATGAATAGATTGGAGAGCTGATGAAAAGCCAGTCCTCAGTTTTAACACTCTTTTCAGACAAGAGGAAATAGCTAACACCCTTGAAAGCTCCCTTATTTTCTTGGCACAAAGTGGTTTACAAACATCCTCCGCCCGCTAAGACCACTGAACACATCACTGTGCCTATACAGGTTAAAGTAAGGTTAACTCAAATTTGTAGTTTTGTTTGACAACATCAACTCTTAGGAAATAAATACACGATTGTAAATGTGACAGCAGGCAGGCGGAGGGGTGTGGGTGAAGACTGGGTCGTCTTTGGCACACGAGTGCAGTTCAGTGGTGACCCAACTCGTTTCTCTAGCACACTGACGGCACTGACGGAGGAGCTCAAAAGATGAGTTTGTGATGTTGTACACTGTCATCCGCCAACAGTTTTGGTTTGAAAACCAATGCCTGCCCTTTTTAAACACCTGTTTCGGTTTACTCTTTATCTATGGAATCTCTGCCAACATCCATCCAGATATTCGCGTTTTAATGTCCAGTTCAACGGCTCAGACCTCGCTCACTGGCAGGTCAGCGTCATCCAGGTCCGGGGGTGGTTCAGGCATGTGGGGCTCAAAACTGCTCCGCCGTCGCCACGGTGACTCCTCAGAGTTTTTGATGGTGGTCACAGGTGGTTCGTGGGTCACTTTGCCAGGCGCGTCTCCTGCAGGGACAGGCGTGCTGGCGTGAGGCTGTGACTGGGCCGTGGCAGCAGGCTCATGAAGTGCTCGCTGTCCCACGCCAGGCTGCGGGCGTGTGCCGCACGTGACAGCAGCCCCCCACTCTGGGTAGCATGGTGGCATGGCAGATATGGGCGACCGAGGGACGGGGGGACCCGCGGGGCTGCGGTAGAAAGTGGAACGGCTGACGTGTTCCTGCAGCAGAAACAGCAGAGAAAGCAAGAATGAGGGAGACAAGATGAGTGGTTGTTAGTAAGTAAGTCAAATCCTGATATGTGTAGTTTATTTGAGAAGAGCCAAAGTGAGTTTCAGACTGAATTAAAACCAACATGTGTGGCCTGATGCAGCTTTAGCAGAGTTGGTACTGAAGGTTGCTGAAGAATGTAGCATTGCAAGAGAGTGGAGATGGTGGGAGTAGCAGTAGTAGTAGTAGTAGTAGTAGTAGTAGTAGTAGTAGTAGAGGTAGCGGGAGTAGTGGTAGTAGTGTCAGCAGGTTTTAGTTTTGGTAGTCTCAACAGGTTGCAGTGGAGGAGCAGAGTGCCTTAGGAAGCAGTGGTTGGCTGTTGCTCATTATTTCACAGCTTTTCATTGTCATATTTCAATCTCTGAAACACAGAACAGAAGCATGGGAAGACAGAAAAAACACAGCAGAGGTAGTGAAAGCAAAAAATAGGTTGCCATTGAGCAGCTGGTGAAATGTTGGTTAGAGGAATATCCCGGCTATAAAGCATCAAAAGACTCCGATACAAACATCTGCGTCAACTTTAAGATCCTGTATTTTGACATATAGTTTCTCCCACACGGTGCTACAGCAGCGACACCCTGTGACTTATCGATCAGAGGTTTCACAAGTCAAAAAGTATCACTTAAGCATCACAAGGTTAAAGAATCAATTTCCTAGCACAAACATGTCTAACAAACCTGGGAGAGCCACACCTGTTTTACAGATTCTTTATGCTGAATCCAAAGGTCCAAAATCAAGCTCATGCAGACTTATAGGGGCCGTTAGACAGATGCTCAGATAATCTACCCCAATGAAGACTGGGAACTGCCCGCAGTTAAGTCTAATAGCTCTTACAAACCCAAATATTCACAGCACTATGAAAACCAATAGAGACTCTGGACGTGTGGATTCAGCATTGGCAAGTCCTCATTTCAAAGCTGTTAAAATGTTCAACATTTAGCACACAAAAGGTTAAGGAAGTCAACATGTAAACAAGTATTTTTTTATCATGTGTATGAGAAAGAGAAAAAAAAAAACATACAGGCAGCGGACAGGAGGGAGGAGGAGAGACAAGCAGGATGTCACACATCTAAGACAGGTACACAGCTGCAGCAGACTGCAGAGATAACAGAGCATGAAGGGAAGAGAAACAGAAGGTGTGAAAGACACATGTACCCAGTAATAAAGACAGAGATAGACACAGGCTTCAGGTATTCATAGCTAAGCTGCTCGGCCATGCAGTGAGTGCATGTTTGTGCATGGATTGTACATGTATATTTCTATTTTTTACACTGAAGCATCATCAACAATGTTGAGGACAGGTGAAAGCTGTGCAAGTGAAGCCATAGGGGAGGGAGGGAGGCAGTGACTGCAGGTCTTTCCGATGGTTAGATGGTCATATTCCAGCTTTTCAGAGTCATTCTGTACCTGGACAAAAATATTACTTATGGTATTTGAACGACTTGGGGTGTGCTTGATTTTGGTTGCCAGGCTCGAGGCCACAATCATCACATGCGAGAGAAGCTAAATCAAGCACACCTCAAGTCTTAAAATTAAAGATTTTTATGTACATGTTTAAATGGGAACAATCTGAGCGCACTGAATAAAATGGGCTCAAACTTTGAGCTGAGCTTGAAGTGACAGTGCGGCAAAAAGAAAAGCAGAGGAGGAGGAGAAGTGGATGAGAGAAGCAGCGAGGACGAGGGCGTGAAGGGAGGAGCGCTTGTTGGGTTATCACAGCCATACTTAGGAACGTGGTTGGCTCTTAGAAAAAAAGGAGAATCAGATGTGTCAGATCTGATCTGCTCTCATAATGTCTACAACCACAAAGGGCCAGCCAGTGAGTGGAAAACAGTATTAAAAAAAGGGTGAACTTGTAGTTTAAAGGGGGGATTTAGACGAGCTGACATACGTGCTGCTGCACTCCCCGATTCGGGACGTATACCTCTGTATACAGGGGTTCGACAGCCGTCTGGCCTGCCGCATCTGCAACAACACAGTGCAAAGCAGTATTAGAGCAGATGGGCCGTCTGCCCACAGGGAGAGGAGGAGGTGGAGAGAATGTGACAAAGAAAGAAAGGGAAAAGAAGGATAGAGAGAAGAGGCACAGGAGATGAAAAGGGTGGTGAGAGAAAAACAAGCATGAGAGGGAGAGAGAGAGAGAGAGAGAGACACAGGAGGCAAGAAAGAGGGAACTGTAGAGAAAGAGACAGCGCAGAGGTGTTGAGATGAATCCAGTCTAACCAGCAGGGACCAACTGCAGCAGAGGACACTGTCTCCTCTGCAGTCAGGACTATGGAGCTGGTTTACTTCCCTCTTCTCACCTGCCAAGTTTGGCTGCCTGTCTCTATGCATGTAGGCTGCTGATTGAGCAACAGTAATTAAGTGGTTCTAAAACTCACAGATTTGGTGGTCTGTGTGAGTACACCAGTCTGTCATCACTGGTTATCTTGCGTACTGATGACCTACTTTAGTTAAACATCAGTACAGGGGTGCCTGGTGGCTCAGGGGTTAAGGTGCTGAATATGAGCCGCAACGTCCCCAGTTTGCGTCCAGCGTATGTCGTTCCCCATCTCTCTCTCCTCTCATTTCCTGTTATCTCTTAACTGTCGGTTGTCTAATAAAAGGCATAAAATGGCCATCTTAAAAAACAAAACAAAAAATGGTATTGTATTTTGCTGTTGGGTGGTGACGAAAAAGGATGAAGAAATAGCCTACAATAGTCTATTAAATAATCAGCTTTTTCTCCACAAATCATGTTTTTCCTTGCGGTTTGGGAGCAATTGTCCCAAGACCCTGTACCGGCCCGCCGCTCTGGAGCTGGCAAATACAGAGCAGTATTTAGCTTCATCAACCTTGTTTTCAGACTATACAAGCACAACTTGAGCTTAATGTCCCACTTAATGTTGTGTAAAATACAGTAATAAGGTGGTCACAGGGTAAATTCATCTGAAACATACTGCCAAACTACTGTTTCTGCTACTCTGCATCTGTTTGAGATGAAGTCCCTTGCAGCTCTGACAGCTGTATGAGATCTTGTGAGCGCAAGAAACTGCAAACAATAATCAATAAATGACATGAGTGAAACAATACAAATAAGTCTTGTGAAAAGTCTTGACTTGTCGTGTGAGTAGTGTCACTCAGTATAAGTAAGTCTCAAGTTCTGCACATGCAAGTCAAGTCTGAAGTCATTTCCCTTGTTCCACACTTAAGGTCTGTAACGATGCTTGAATCCATTCTATGGTGACATTGTGCTGTAGTGTAAGTGCAAGATACATACTGTGGCAGCAGACCTCCCAGGTCCCCGCTGGGCCACAATGGCCCCTGAGACAGCCTTGATCCAGCTGTGCATCTCCTCTGGGCTGTCCGCCTAGTGGAGACATAAAAGAAAAGGACTGTGAGTGACTGAGAGGAGAGTGAGACTCAAACTCAACTCAAAATCAAAATGAGATTAGCGATGCAAGGGGAGACTGTTGGTAGACATGGAGACAAGCAAGAGAGCAATCACAGTTTTAATGAACATTGTAGAAGTCTGAGTATGTGTATGAGAATCGACTGTAGATTCCTTTTACACCCGAAAACATCCTACCTGTATGAAAAAAGTCCTTGATGTGGTGACGACTTCAAACAGATTATCTCTCATCATTATATCACTACAACAAAAGCGAAAAACAAGTCAGATCACATTTATCTCGCATATATCTTTCCTCTCAGAAAAGGTAAACACCATCCTCCTGGACAAAAGACATTTTTTTGTACGATGGGAAAATGCTGGGACATGTTAAATACCTCTGTTTGCACTCCTGGACTTTGTGAACTTCCTTCAGTGGGATCATTCTCAGAGGCTCTTTCTCCTAAAGGAAAGAAAATAACACTTTATAATACTTAAAGAAACCAAAACTTAACAACTGATACACACAGAGTAAATTTCACAAATTGCATGTGTATTACAAATGCCTTTCCTGATGAGTTGGCTGAAAACAAGGTTGTCTTTTTCTGTTTCATTTTCCCTGAAGTAGCAGACTGCAAACTAAAAACCCTGATGGTTGTAACTTTCTTGACCCGACCATTTGATACAGCAGACAGAGAGTCTGTGTCCTTGGGGCCTGTTGATAGCCAAATAGACAGATAAAGCTGTCAAATAAGGGCAGACCCGGACAGGGGGGGACAAGGACAGGGTATGGGACCTGCAGTATTATCTTGAGACCGTCTGTGTGTGTGTGTGTGTGTGTGTCTGTATATATATAAGAAAGGCCAGGGGGGAACAAGGCATGATAGGACATGTGAAGCGAAGGCATTGAATTCCACACACTGCGGATAAAACATGTCAGAACTCGGGACTGTGTGTTTGCTGTTACTCTGCTTCAGACTGTGGGTATACTGTGTATCATCAATAAATACATTCCTCAAAGGCTTCACATAACTTAAACAAAGTTAATTACCAAATCTGACTTGAAGTAACTCATTGAGTTTTCTTCCAGTAGGAAATATCGCCGCTTCCAGTTCCTCATCTAGGGAAAAAGGGGAAAAAGAGGTTCATGTTATGATGTTGTATAATTTCCAGGCAAAACAAGATCTGTCACATTTGCTACAATAATGGAAGCACCATTTTATTTCTAGCTATAATCTAGTTTCTACACATTTTACGATGTCTATATATATATACGTATATATATATATATATATATACGTATATATACACACAGGCACACACATATATATATATAAATATAAATATACACACACATATATATACATATATATATAGAGGGGGAAGTCCATTATTCTTGGGCATGTATAGAACTGTACACAGTGGAGAAGCTGCACTTCCTTAGGCAACCAAATTCTTTACCTTAATCGAGGAGAAATCTCATCATCTCACATTCAGCAAGTCATAAGACTAAAACTGTGCCATTAATCATAAATGGTGTTACATGTGCTTTGGGAGGCTTCCTAAATGCAGTTGATTTTTCAGAAAAGTGTGTTGCCAGGTACGCCGGCCACCACCACATGTCTAATTTAAAAGATGTTTTAGGAAGAAGCAGAATTCTCTGAATGGTACCAGAAGGCCGAGTGAAAACAAACTCAACCCAGCAGAGAACCAGGAGAGCGGCAGGTGCTCACCACAGCTCCCTGCTTGACGCAGTAGCCCGACTTGATGACGGTGTGCTCCTGAGTTGGCCTGCCCAGGAAATACGGCAGCTGGCTGTGGGAGCGATGCATGGCCTCACGCTCCGCTCTGTCTGCACCATCACCACCGTCATGCTTAAGGGTGAAGGACACCAGAAATATTGTAATTGGAAGTTCCAACAACATTTCCAAAAAACAGACAAATTTCGTACAGTCAGAGGGCTAATTTATCACAATTTACCACAAGGACATATATATATATAATAAATGTATACCACAACCAAAGATTATTTTCATTATCGATTAATCTGTAAAAATTTAAGTTTTAGGCATTTTGGTTGATAAATGACTACTCAATTATCAAAATAGTTGGTGATTTTATGATATACTGTTTATATATATATTCTATGAGTGTTTCCCTGTAGGTGTCAAAATCTACATGTGTGGCTCACGTTTACCTGCGTCTGGGTGACGATGGGGACTCCTCCAATGATCTCTGTCCTATAAGAGACTTGTTTCTTGGGCCCGACGACATCCGGCAGAGCCTTCTGGTTCTCTGCATTCTGCTGCCCATCAGACAACTTTGGCACCTTCAGAAAACAAACACACACACACACACACACACACATCTGACCTGAGAAGTTTGAGGACAACACACAAATATTAAAACAGAAATATTTGTTTTGTGGAATTCATCTGTAGGATGGAGCCTTTTGTCCATAGTTAAAATCAAGTACGTAACTTGTATGTATGCAGAAGTCGACAAGCCTTTAATTTAATTAACATTTAATACCTATTTCCTTTCTGAATGGTTAAAAGCTTCATGGAGAACAATGGGAAAAGTTCTTTATCCCAGCACTCAATACAACAATACAGCATCCTGTTAGTCACGCTCTGACTCACTCATATCTAGTTTCTTGACAGTCGACTCACTTATTTTTACAGAAGAGGAAGAAATAAAAGTTTCTCCAAGTGATAAAACATGAGCCAAAAAGAACAGGTTAGTACAGCTGAATCAGGGATGGGCTGTGTGTGTGTGTGTGTGTGTGTGTGTGTGTGTGTGTGTGTGTGTGTGTGTGTGTTTGTCTCACAGTGATCTTGGTGGCTTTATTGAGAGCTTTGACCCAGTCCACGAGATCCTGCTGGTCATTGGCCTGCAGGAAGAACTTCCTCATCCCAGCATTGATGACTAATAGATCATAAAAAAACAGTGGTGGGAAAAGTAGAAAGAGTGAAAGTATATCCAGACCCCTTCAGTCACAGTCAGACCACATTCTCTACACTGCATTATCTGATTCATTCTGTGTTTGACATGAATCACATGCAAATAAGCACTACAAGTACAAAGATGTACTATGAACTTAGTGTTGACCAACTGCTTTTGGCCTTTCTTGTACAGAAAATATGAGTGTCAGAAGAACAGATCCAGTGCCACAGATTTTATCTGTGAGTGAAAAACAACTGAGCCAAGGGACTCTCCCACACACTACCAGCAGCACTCTGTTTCCATGTGGATGATGACCCAGCTAGATTCAGCTGCCTCAGTCTGCCACCACCTACCCACTTCTAACCATGACGTAGAGAAGAAAAGCTCACGGCTATCAACCGCCAAATATTCTCGCACATTTTCACACCCATGTGAACATGAGAAAACCCCATTTTCAATCACAAAGAAATTTTTGGGTCAAATGCTGATTAGCTATGGATCAGGATTTAGGAGCTGAAAGAACTCAAGTCTCTCATTCTCTCACTCTCTCTACCATAAATCCTTCAATTCTGCATCTCAAACCGTCCTTGTGTCTCCTCTATTTCCTTTCGACACCATGTGAATAAATTACATTAAAGCTGGACTGGTAAATCTGGCGGGGGCGAGTTGTAAAAGGCACCAAGAGCTCAAACTCTGTGGCACAATGAGGATCATTCTTCCTTGTTCTGTGTGTTTGGTCCAGCTCTTAAGACATGCAAGACCTCGCTCTCTCTTTTTTCCACTTCCCAGTAAATAAATCTGTCTGTCTGGTCTCATTCAGATGACAAGCATGAATTAATCCAACATCCAAATGTGTCCACTGTATGTTTGGCAGAGGTAAACTGCTTGGTAGTGGTGAGTGTAGTGGTCTGGACTCTGGGAAGACAAATCTTGGAGGAGGGGGTATCAGATCTGACTCATAGTTACACATATATAAAACAATGTGTGCCGCTGAGAAGTTCACACAAATGGACTTCTCTTGATCTCTCTCACCCACACACAAGGCACAGATGCATCATCAATCACAACTGCAACCAAGACCATACGTTCTTACTGTAAAAAGATCTGTAAATGTGACGGCCATTACCTAACTTTCCTAAACACTTTTTCACCCTATGTTTCTTCTTCAGATGCTAGATGCAGGAAGAGGGGGAGCAGCAGGATTCATAGATATCAGCAAAACATGTGGCCCGCAAACGGCAGTTTAAAAATAACTTCATGCATCTCTGAATCAGGTTCCGATTAGGATGCCAGCATCCTGTCGAAACCTCAACAAGGCAACTGGTGCGCACACGCAGCCAGACACACAGTCACGGTAGCCAACACACTAGTATTTCCTGCTATTGAAGCGGATAGAAGACGAGGAGAAGGGCCAGTAAACAATAACAGGGAATGGAGGTTTACTCCTAAATAATCTGATGATGGTTCATATTTATGCAACATTTTTCATTCCCGTCCTGACCACACAGGGTGAGACGTCTAGGACAAACATCAAGAGTGTGCATTGAAGGTTAAGGTTCAGTATTTTGCACCCACATAAGCTGTTGTGAAGGTTAGGAACAAGGGCATTTCAAGTGAGAGAAAGAAAGTCAGATTTCAATTAGTAAATCTTTACTTGATTGTACTGTAATTGAAATTATGATCGGATGTGTGCATTTTTCGTTTGGTGTCTTTTCCACAACATAAAGTCTGTATTACTGCCTAATTCTGGCGTGAATTACAAATGGGACTCCACAAGTTACCTTTAATATTTAGATTAATAGGAAAGAAGTCAAGAAGAAAACCACAGCTTCTCTGCAGTATATTAAAGACAATTATAATGTCTAACTGTGGAGCCTCTGAAGTTATTCAATTTAGAAATATGATCAAAGAACAACCATCTCATTGATTAGGGTTTTGAAATCTGAAAGGCTCAAGCAATCCTAAAATAGTTCAACCTGATCAACACAAACTCAGATCATCAGCTGCTGTAGCCTCCTGCATCTTTGTGTGTTGGCTAAACAGACAATGTTGAACAAGGCCAATCTGGTCAATGGTGGAGAAAGTATGTGGAGAGCAGTGCTTAACCAAATTTAGAGGACAGAGAGGGACAGCAAACCTCGTCCCTTAGGTTATATCAAGTGTACTTAGTTTAGTCAACATGTGATGCTGATGTTTGCACATCACTGCCGGGATTTCTTAAGTTATAAACTTTTACAAGATGTACGTTCAAGACTCATTAGCTACATCATGCCAGTATAGAAAAAGAAAGAAAGAAATATATGTATGTAAAACGAAAAAGAAATCAGTGACTTTTCTATGGCCCTACTCCTCCAGTAAACTATGAAATTACTATTTTTAATGCTGAGAAATTAATAACAGATCATAAGATTGTGATGATCAGCGTTTTCTTACCAAAGCAGAATTCTGCCTTAGGCCTCAGCTTAGTGGCATCGCTGACCTAGAGGGGGACAAAGCTCATAATTATTAGCTTCCTGGTCCAACCAAATACTGTAAATTGATTCTATTTATACATAATCTTATCATGTTAGTGTGAGATAGGCTTCAGTGGTATTATTTCTTCTCACCTTAGAGATGTAGGTGAGCTTGAGGGAGCCGACACAGTCTGCACCAATTGGCAGATTCTGTGGGAGAATGGTAAAAAGAACAATGTACGTAAAATGAGAAAGGTAAAACTAACCATTCATCATTCTATTAAGACAGGAGCTCTAGCTGTGGAGGGAGAGTGAAGTTTTGCAAAGCACGTCAATATTACAGGGTAAGTACAGTATACTTTGAATACACTCATGATAGTTAATTTCAGTTTCTTGCTGTAAAACAAGGGGATCCAGATTTAACATCATTAAAATTTAAGCTTTTTCAACCTATAAAAAGAAAGAGACCTACTGAATTATTAAATATCTCTCCTGCACTACACGATTTATGAATACTTCATGGAACAGCGCACTTACAAATACAGCAGCTCCAAACCAGCATGATGTACAAAGCAAGAGGAGGGTGACACTGTCATAACTGTGACAGTGAGGGTCATAGAGCAGAAAATGACAACCACTGTGGCCAATGCAAATATCAGTGCTCACTACATGGACTCATTCAGACGACTAGAAGAACTAGAGTTCAAATATGAGCTCAGTCTATCCTCATTCTAACCGATTTACACAATTGTCTGCCGATAGCTTAAACCCAAAACACACCATTAGTCCTAACCTACTCCTGTGCCTGTAATGAGTGCTTCTTAATTGCTGCCATCCAGAATTACATAATGCAAGTTCTGCCATCCTTGTACGGCTGTCTGATGACAGAAACATTTAGCCTGAACTTAGCTTTGTGTTCACAATGACTGAAGACAGGTTAGCTCGCAGTTAGCCTGCATTTACATGAGAGCTGGTCATCCACATTGATAACTAACTAACGTTAGCTGGCATGCAGTTGCTTGTACATTGTCCAATATTCCATCCACAAATTAAACATTAGCCTTTGGAGTTAACTGGAGGACCCCCCCTCACCAAAAAAATAAAGCTAAGAGCTAAGCTAACAAAGCCCTGTGTAGTTACCTGTGGGTTGTCCATGAACCACACCAAGCTTCCCTGCTGTGTGTCCAGTATGAAGTAACGACGCAGGAACTTGCCACTGCTCTCGTTCTCCTCTATGTCCAAGAAGCCACAGATGCGGTTCTGTCGGTCCACGTAAGGCATCTCGCCGCCGGGACATTCCCTGGCCTGCTGGGGCCGGGACTGGAGAGGAGCGGGGGCAAGCGGGACTGGGAAGAATTCCTGAATGACAGAGAGAAAAGAGTGGAAAGGGAGATGTGTGAGGAGGGAGGGAGTAAATGAGGAATTTCAGTTGTCTTTGTGGCGAGCCTTGCTAGCGTGTCCCGCTCTCTTTTTCTCTCTGTATCTACTGTATCTCGGGTCTCTCTGCCACCTGGAGCTCACTAGGCTACAGCCTGCCAGGGGATCATGTGACACAAACCACAACCCCGCCTTTATCCTTTTATATCAGCCTCACCCACTCTCTCTCCCTCTTTTTGCTCCGCGAGTCCCTCTTTTTTTCTCTTGTAACACACTGTCACTCTCTCTTCTACCTCCTCCTCCGCCCACCCCTGGCCTGCTCTCTTTCTTTCCTTCTCCCTCTTCTCTTGCAGTCCTCCCCTCTCTCACTATCTGTGCTATCTCCTCCCGACTGCTCTCTCATCCGATTTGGCAAGCCTCTGGCCAGCCCCTTCTATCCCCTCCCTCCACAGCTGAGCACCCACTTGAGCCTGGTAAAAAAAAACAAAAAAAAAACAAAACAACGCCACTGAGCTCAGCCATGTTTGACACAAAGACACAACACAAACGCCCTCAGGAGCTGCGAGGGAGAGAATGTGCAATATTTAACCTGCTGAGGTTTGACACGTCCCTGAAACCTACAGCTCACTGGAAGTCAACAAAAAAGTAAATGATTAGAGTACATCTGTTTAGTGCTACGAGTGTGAATGCACACATGTCAATGGCTAACCCTGTGTGGGTGGGTGCAGCATTACTGTAGGCATATTGTCACATTAGCCTGTTTAAGCTAAGTCTTTTTGGGCTGAGCCTAAAATATGTGATTGAGATGAGTCTTTGGAAAGCAGAGAGAAAGACGCTCTTTCTCCAGGACATTATGAGCACTGTGTGGGTGGATGGGGGGGCAAAGCAGGGACAAAAGGCCTGGTTGTTGTGCATGGACTCTGAGCTGAGAGCATCTCAGTTAGCCCCTGCATCTACCCGAGTCATCCCATTTGACACACAGGCACGAGAAAGGAGCAACACTGTCGGAGGCGACTATCTCAACAATACACAAACAGGGATTGTCATGTGCGAGTGAGAGGCGTCTCTAGTTGAGTTTAGTCATCATGTAAATTAGGTGCTGTGCACAAGTTCATCAGCATGCATGCTCACACATTTCAGTGATGCAGAATAGATGTTAGAGATCCCAACAAGGTGAACAGGCAGCCGTGTACACCATGTAGGCTTTTAATTCAATGACAGGTAAAGTGGGGGGCTAGATTCAAAGTACTTGTGGGGAAATAGGTGTGCTAACTATAGTAAGGCAGATACTGGATTTTTGAGAGTTTTAAAAACATAAAAACAAAACATAAACAAGTATTTTCAATGAGGGTCATTTGTTACCAATATATACTGAGCGGGACATTTTAAGTGGCTATAATCAATATTTTTATAATAACAATGTAGCAAATTACTTTGCTCATTGTTTTGCTGCCCCCAACTTTACTGTTTCAGCTCACTCTCATCGCTTTCATATCATCGTTTTTGGACGCAGCAGGCAGCTGTTGTCAGCGAAAAAGCTCTAAAAACCCACTGTACACCACCTGCTCAGCACCAGACAGCAGACAGATGCAGTTACTAACTAGCTGCTGAACATGGTGGTGCATTTAGCTGCTAAAGAGCCTGATATTTCCCCCAGGAGACCAACAACAGAGCTAATACTAGACTTACATTCGACAGGTGGCCAGAAATATGACTCCAAATGAATGATAATGTTGCTCGGTAACTGCTGGATGTGTAAATAATCAACTGTTTGCTAACAAGTTTGCCATATCATCTTAAAATGTGTTCACAACTTGTTTCCGTGGCCAAAGGAAATCAGTTATTACAGGTTTAACAGTTGAAAAATAAACTTGTCATTGTTCTCTGGTGGACAAGCTATGTACATAGACACACTGAATTATCCAGACATATCTTTGGCATTTCTGTACAGCGATTTCTTGTTACTTACTGGCCTTCAAATTCACAGACACCAATATATCTGCAGTATTTATGCAATTAGCTTATATCAGCCAGAACATATGGTTGGGCCGATCTATCTATCTATCTAATGCTAATGTTTTAAACTCAATAAATTCCTGATAAAGCAACCCATGAAAAGATGATGAGGCTCCGCAGATTGGGTGGACATTGCACTCATGATGACTGAGTATGTTTACATGCACACCAGTACCCCAGTTTACTTTGATCATATTCCGAAAATGTTGATGTGAAACACAAGAACCCTGATTATCAGTTCTTATCTGAAAACTCGATCACAACATTACTCAGGTTTTCTGATCACTTATCATTGCAGGCAAGTCTTTGACTCCTCCACCTCCAAGCCATCTCTGTCGTAAGTCTCTGCAGTTAAGGATGAACCCAGTTTGGTTTCTGGCTGATGTGGTGCTGGATTTGGCTTCTCCATCTTATCACCAGTAATTAAAGAACAATTTATCTTACAATGTTATCTGACAATACTATTTATCTGCATAATAGTGTCAGACTTTTACATTTATTCTAGTGTATAGATTACAATTAGATTATTTATCATCATATTCATTTTTTACAGACTAATTAATTGTGTGATCCATCCATCGTGTTGAGGACAAACACACAAAGAATCCCAGTTTCTATTGGAGTACTCCAGGTAGCATATTTAGGTTTCTGAAGCCAGGATATGATGTTTGCATGCTCAAATACATAACCAGGATACCTGGATACAGATCATTGCCAGGATACTAGTGTACATGTACAGATAAAATCAATCTGTCTGTGCTGACAAGTGGTAGGTTGAAGAGCAGGGCTGTGTAATACATGTAATACTGGGAAAAGACCAACAGTGAACAAGAGAAAGTGAGACTGATACACTAACAAAATACATGAAAATATACCAGAAGAGAGAACCAGAAACCTGCACATACAAGTTTGAAGGTCTAACTCTGAAGACCATTGGATAAGGTTGTGTAATATTAGTTGACTTCTTTGTAGGTCAAACATCCCCCCGCTCCAGTAAACTCACTCTTTACATTTAGTGGGGGGCTTTGTCCTCCTCACATGGCAGCCAACTGGTCACACAGGACAAGTCATAAAACTACAGTAAGGAGCAGCTGGATAGCCCAGGAGAGGGTCAATATTTTCCTTTCATGATCTTAGACCACTGCCATATCATTCAAAGTCACACAACAGCTGGAAATAGTGTGGGGCAGAAAGCCTGTGTTGCTTTAATGCCCACCTAAGTGTGCGCACCACATCTGAACTACACGGCAAATCTAGGTGTTGAGGTCGAATTTCATTGTCCACAATAGTCGTAGTTGATTAGTATGTGGTTTCAGAAAGACCAATGAAAGAAATCCTCTGTGAAACAAATGCTAGTGGACCAGAGGCAATCCAGGGAAAGGGCTGGGACTAAATTGGCTCTCTACAGGTCAAAGGTGGGACAGGTCATTCCGGTTGAGCTGAGAAGAGTCATTTCTGGTCAGAGTCTGGCTCTGAAAGCAGCACATAAGGCCAGCAGGTTTGACAGGTTTTGGCCTTCATAATTACTCAGGCAGGGTCTAGTGTACCACAGCAGTATGCTAGTTTAGATTTTTGTATTTCCAGAGCGGGACAAAACGAAGATACTCACTAGGCAGTGTTAACTAGTAACCTTGACTTATGTCTTGAGTTACTACAACAAACTACTTAGCCAACGAGCTTCCAAATCCCGCGCAGCATAACGTAAAAATGTAACGTTACAATCACAAACAGCTAACGTTAGCTAACGTCAGACACGTCAGATTACCACAACATTTGTGTTAGCAGCATCAGCGAATCTGGCTCGCTGGCCTCAAGTTAACTGGGGAGACATGGCTCAGGTTAGCCTGCTATTAGCGACTACCACAAACTTGTACAACGATTCACAAAACATGTAACATGATATATATTTGCCAGCTAAAAGACTGCCATTCCCGTATTGTTGGATCTGCTACAAACAAGAGCGCCATACTAGCTAGTGGTATCTGACGTGCTGGTAAAGAAGTTTTGTCATACACGATAACTAGCTAACATCGGCGACTCGTCTTAGCCGCTCTCCTAAGATATAACCGACAACTTTAACTGTGCGAAACAACAAACCTGCGTTTATTAGTGTTAACTGATTTCGTTCAATGTTCTGGCTCATCTTACCCGAGCCTTTCCTTGTGTAACGGTTACACTCAGCGGCCGTTGGTCTCGGTGTTGTTGGGTCTGTCTCTCTCTGCCTCAGCCCATCTCCACTGATCCAGGACAGAGCCCCGCTGCTGCTGCTGCTGGTGAGTGTGGAGCATAGATTGTGTATAATGAGGATGATCACTCTGTGGTTAAAAAACAAAAAGTGGTTGGTGGTAGTTTACCTCCTCCTCACAGAGAACACCAGCTTGAATTCATGCCAGTTACAATGTGGTCCAAACTTTTCAGGAAAAATAATTTTGAAAATACATAAAAGTATCACAATGGCGAGGGGAACTCATCAACCCACTCTTGCAGCATATAGTCCGCCTCCATGCCCCAAAATGTTTGCCAATATATGCATACAAAGTTCACACTGTGAGTGACAGATGGATGCTTAAAAGGACAAAGCTAGATACAGATTTTATCTCGGATAATATGCAGGACCACCTCTCAATATGTCACTTTTCATAATAGGCTTAGTGCAAACAAAACAAAGTCTGCTGCTAAAGGCGATGTGATGCCAGGCTGTTCCAGGCTGTTAATAAATACAGTATTATTAGCAACTGAAAACACGTCGGTGTAGAACGTATTGATGAAGGATCAGTATGGATTATGCTGCAGAAGTGTTGCTTTGCTCCACAATGTCACTGCTGCTGATCAGTGGCTGAGCCACAGTATTATCAGTGGTGAAATGTAACTATGTACATTTATTCGAGTACTGCACTTCAGTACAACTTTGAGGTATTTGTACTTTACTTGAGTATTTATACTTTATGCTACTTTTATACTTCTGCTTAACTGCATTTTGGAGGCAAATATTGCACTTTTACAGCCTTAGTTATTAGTTAGATACAAGATTTAGATTATTAATGCAAAATATAACTGAGCTGATCACTATGAAGTAATTAAAATTAGCCCTACCTTTACCAGCTGCAACATTAAAGTGACATTAATGCATCACTAATCATAATCCAATAATATAATATATTTGATTCTGAAATGGGCCATTCTGTATAATGAGTACTTTTACTTTTGATACTTTAAATACATTTTGAATTTATACTTTTGTACTTTTACTTTAAATAGGATTTTGAATGCAGGACTTTCACTTGTAATAGAGTATTTTTACATTGTAGTATTTCTACTTTTACTCAAGTAAAATATCTGAATACTTCTTCGACTGATTATTATATATCGTGACCACAAGCACAAAAGCAGCATAAGTGTGGTGTGAAGCTACATGACAAACAAGCTTAGTATTTAGTTTGGATCAGGCCTATTAGCCTATATAAAATTGTAATCTGCTCAATTCAAACATCAAACTTTTTAAAAGTTATCTCACAAATATTTTCAAGTTCTGGTGTCCGGAAAAGGAGTTCAGAGTGAGTGGTCTTTCCTTTTTATTACCTCTAGGTGTAAAGTATGACACAAGCATTGGGTGTCAACATATGGAAAGCAGAAGAACTACACCAGAGTGGTGATTTAGCGACATCTAACGTTTAAAAGCTGCAGCCACGTAGGTTTGTCTGTTTTCCGTTATGTTACATTGACATTTTGTCATTGTGCAACATTTATTTGGTAATCTTTACTTATGAAATGAACTTCCCCGCTGATTATAAGCAAACGGAAGCTTTAGATTGTATATCCATGTGGTTATGGTTCTTTTGTAACTTGTTTCGACGACATTTCAAGGAATGCTTCAATAAATGTGTTAGTTTTTGTTGGGGAACAGCTGAAGACGTCCTCACTTCCTGAAAATAATGTATTGACATAAATTAAAACACCCGCATCAGAGGATATATTAAAGATGAAGGCCTAGTCAAGATATTCAGCAAAATAAAAACTAAAAGAACAGGTTCAGCAGTCAGTGAGATAATGGGCATGTAGCCACCATTACCTGTCACAAGTCTTCACTTAGTAGTGAGATCACATTTCATTATATTGGCAACCTGTCTTTCAGACGGGGCGTTAACAAACACACACACACACACACACACTGCTGCGGGAGGAAAAGTTTGAGTGAGAATAAGAGGAGGGGCGGGCTGCTGCTGCTGCTGCTGCTGCTGATGATGATGTTGAGGTTCATGCGGGGTTTCTCGTCTTCTGGTCACTGTGGGTGTGCGACCACTCCTCTCCTGCGGACTGACAGAGGAGGCGACCATGGAAGAGCAGGGGGACACCTACCCGGAGCTGAGGCATTTTCTCTCGCTGTGGCCTCTCCCCAGGTCCCGCTCAAAGAGTGACACCTCCGGATTTCGCTCCAGGGTGCTGTTCAGGCTCCGGGGAGCCCGCTCAGGTAAGATGAACCACACAGTTTAACGAAGGCAACCTGTAAAACTGGAAATGGAAATCCCGTCATAGGCTCTTGAGGTTCAGTAAACAAAATAAATATGACCCTAAAATGCTGTTCAGATCATTTCGATTATATTCAAGTTCAGCTGAGACCTCAGCACTTAACTCTCGCCTCTGTCTTTCAATATAAAATGACTCTCTTCTTTTGGTGTTTCAAGTTATACTAGTTATTCCTGGCTAGACAGCATCTCTGTATGACTAATACTAATACAGCAGCAGTGGCTTCCTGCTCCCCTACTTTGAAAAAACTTTCCTCCTCTCTTACTCTCACTCTGGATACCACACATAAGCAAAAAAACAAACTTTCTTTCTTTCTTAATTCCGTTCTTTCTTTCTTGTCTTTCTTTATCCATACTGTATTTACAGTGCCTATAAAGTATTGTCTCCTTTTTTTCTGATTTATTCCTGTTCAGAATCACAGTGTAGTAGTTTTTTTTTCCACCTCAAGAGCCTTTAATATTGAAATTCATCATAAAAAAAAACAATAAATAATTGCACAAATATTTATCCCTTTACTGTGGCACACCTAAATCATCACTGGTGCACCCAGTTGTTTTTACAAGTCACACATAGGCTGAATGGAGATCACCTGTGTGTAACTAAGTTGTGACAAGTCATTTTAGGTTAAATACATTAGTAACTAACCAACTACTGTTTTTGAAAGTATATGAAGACAAAGGAAAAAGCTGCTTCCAACCAGTAAATAGCGTACATCAATAATCCGGTGTCTTATATTTGTAGTGGGTAGATTAAGTGTCAAAAAGTTGTAAAACCTTGAAACATGAGGGTCAAGGGGAGGGGATGAAACCATTTCACAGGCATTTTAAGACCTTGGCGTGTTAACCAACTATGTGTCTCACATAAATGTCAGTGTCACACCTCTGCTGCCTGAAGCCTTTGGCTGTTGAGCCCTGGCAGCCTCACATATTGTTTCTGTGGTTTGAACCACTTCCTATCAGCCGTCTTCTGTGTTTTAGCCTAGAATTTATGGTGCACGCTGCTGATTTACACGCCTACACCTACTCCTGACATATACTCTATTCTGCAGTTTATTAATATGCTGCTTTGCACGAGGGCTATCTTTTTCTTACAGTAATACTTATATTAGAATTTGCAGTTATTTTGCTTATCTTCAGCTGCCACCGGAAGTGTTCTGTGTTTATGGTTAAAGTTGTAATTACAGGAAATGATCATGGAGTGGAGCAGTTAGGAAATTAGATGTCCAGAGTTATTTATGTCTCCTGCCAGTTTAGATTTTGAGCTTCATGGTTCAAACTGTCTGAGAGTGACTTGGCTTAGCCTGAAAATGAAACACTAGATTTGATTGTCAGGTACTTCATACAGTATATACGATCAGAAATCAGAAATCAGAAATACTTTATCAGCGTAAATTTAGAAATAAAAGTATGTACAAAATATAAAAATAAGAAATAGAGAATAAAAATATACACATTTACAATATTTAAGTGAAAATACAGAAAAAACAGCAATGTATATGTATGTCTATATATATATGTATGTATTTCACTGTCATTTAAGAATAAGTAATATTGAGATAGTATATGTAGAAGATTTCCAGTCTGTTTATTCTGAGTATCAGCGAGGAGTTGAACAGTTTGATGGCCACAGGCAGGAATGATTTCTTGTGGCGCTCAGTTGTACATTTGGGAGGAATGAGTCTCCCACTGAAAGTGCTCTTTTGCCTGACCAGTACGTCACGGAGAGGATGTGAGACATTGTCAAAGATGACAAGCAGCTTGGACAGCATCCTCCTCTCTGCCACCACTGTCAGAGAGTCCAGCTCCACCCCCACAACGTCACTGGCCTTGCGGATCAGTTTATTGAGTCTGTTGGAGTTTGCTACCCTCACATTATCTGTTTTTCTAAGTCATAGTTTTATGCAGTATGAATTCAGACCATGATTTTAGATTCCACAATTGAGCTAAATTCACCAAGAAATCACTTTAAGATTTACTCTACATATTATGTTGTGATGTGCAGTAAAACAAACTGTTTTTAAATCAAGCAACAGGGGGAGCTAATCCACCTTTTTTACAGAGATCCTTCATTTTTACAGAGATCCATGTGCATGTGCATTAAAAATGGCACTTCACACATACATTTTTCACGTCCGTCCCTGAAGCTTCAAAAGCGGCCAAACGTGGACTGAAGGAGAGCATGCTGGGTTCAGTTTGCTGAAATGTAGATAAGATCTGACATAAAGATCTAAACTATACATGATACAAACAGTATTTATCTTTTTTAAAACATTGTATGAATTACAGAACTTTTTTTTTTACTTTACTTATAGTTGACCCTGCTGATGAGAAATTTCTTTTGCTCAAGGAAAAGTTCTCCTGTGGGGGATATTTACAGGATTAATGGCTGAAGGGAGGGATGTCTTTTTTATGTCCATGTAGTTTTTTTTTTTTTTTTTAACAAACTCTAAGAAAACATGAGAATGAAAAGAAAACGCAGCCCACAGACTTGAGAACGTGCAAGTCAACAGGAAGCCTAAACAAATATAAAGTAGGTCATTTAAGGTGAAAGTGAGCTCAACAATCCTTCCCCACTTCAATCATTTATTCTTTCTTCATGTCTACTTCATTTTTTTCACTGTTAATTGGCAGATAAAACTTTGATCTTCTGGAAAGCAAGTGCATTTGCTGAAGCTAATGAGCCGACTTGTGGCAGCAATAATCTCTCTGCTATAACATTTATGGAATTGTAAGTTCTTTGGTTGATTTTAAAAGCAGTTCTTGCTTATTTGCA
Source organism: Enoplosus armatus (assembly GCF_043641665.1). NCBI lineage: Eukaryota > Metazoa > Chordata > Actinopteri > Centrarchiformes > Enoplosidae > Enoplosus > Enoplosus armatus. The sequence goes on along the minus strand of NC_092191.1, from coordinate 7,694,214 downwards.
CTTTGTACCTATTTCCGCCATATGACTGTAAGGTAAGGTACAGCACATATCTTCAAGATATCAGCAGTTTTGACACAAAGGTTTGTAAAGGAGGATATTTCCCCTCAAATCAAACAATTTGCCATCAAAACGTGTTTTTTTTATCACTATTTCAATGTGTAAGAATATGAGAATGCATATGAACGTGTGCGCTCACGTGTACATGCATTTGTGTTTGTGAAAAAGTCAGTTTGGGATCATTTGTTGGCTGAGATGGTCTTTGCTGTCTGTTGTAAACAGCATGCTGTGCTCCGGATGTAAGCTGTATCACTCCTGTAATTACACAGGCAGAGAAAAGACGAAAGAACTGGAGAGGGGGGTACAAGGGGAAGAGGGGACAAAATGAAGAGAAGAGGGCGAAAAAGAGAAGAGAAAAATGGGCAGGATGACCAAAGATATACTAAGACAAAAGAGAATAATAAGGGACAAAAAGAGGAGAGGGAAGAGAGTCAAAGAGAGAAGGCAAAAGGAGATGCTAGGACAGGATGATTAAGGAGGAGGAGAGGACAGATGGAAAGGCTGAAGAAAAGAATACAACAGAGGAGTGTCAGCTTGCTGGTACGCTCGGCTCCTTGTGGGTACTCTCCTCGAAATAACATTGATTATAGACCCTTTTAGTCTGCAATAACTACTTGTTAAAATGTACTGTAATGCGGAGAGCGGCCCTTCCCCCTTCACTGCCCACACACAGTCTATCCTCTGCCACTGTTGTAGCTGCTGTAACAAAAAGTTCTGGTTATGGTTTTCCTCAGTAATTAAAGGCCCCATCTGAACTGTTCTCATATCATCACAGCCTTTAGCTGTTGCATCAGAGGTGACTTCTCAAATTGAAGGTGTAATTATTATTGAAGTATACAGTTTTACATATATGTTGCAGATGGCCCAGTTTGTAAAAGCTGGTGATAAATAAACCTGTGTAGGGGATTTATATGTAGCTAATCTGGTGTGTAATCTGGAAGCTTCAAAAACATTTTCATATTCACATTTAGCAAAAATAAATAAGGTTACAGATCCCAACAGGTCTCTAAACAACACTAAGTCTCTACAGCCGGGCTACCAGCTCTTTGAGGCTGTACTTAGCGGTGCATGCTAACATGCTCAGAATGACAATGCTAATATGCTGATGTTTATCAAGTATAAGGTTTTCCATGTGTTAGCATGATGGGAACGCCATTAGTCTCTATGTAGTCAAAAACCAAAGTATTTTGGTGTGATGAAGACACCCTGAATGTGTTCAAGTGTCAAATGTCATGAAGTTAACGTTGGCTTCTCTTAACCGTGACTGCTGTCGTTCCCTCACCTTAACCACGTGGTTATTATTGTAACCACGACGACGAAGGTCCCCTAACCTTAACGAAGTAGCAGATGCTGTCTATAATGCTGTTATCTCATTTTAAATACGCCACACCGAATGATTACACCTGTGGGCAAACAACAGGTGATTGTAATCCAATAATTATAATTGATTGCATGGTGACACACAGCTGTGTTGTCTTGGTAGTTAATCTAGACTCCCTTCAGTTGTCCTGGACACGTACATTTTAATGCTTTTGAAAACGGACTTTTTCTTCTTCCTTTCTCTTATAATCATACCCCAAGTGTTCAGTGTGATTGTCTCTGCCTGTTTTTGGGTGGATTGTATGTGTCGTTCTCACATTTAATGGTGAGAAAAGAGGGTTAGACAGCATGTCTTTTTAATTAGGCCAGTTGACCTTGTGAGGTACTGGCACTTTCATGTTTTTCATCTACTTTTAGTTTCTTTTGTGTGCGATTGTGTGTGCATGTGTGGGTGGGTGTCGTTGGAGTTGATGAGCTAGTTGTTTTTCTTCTCGCTTGTTAAGAGCCGTTTCATTGGACTGCTTTCTCCGTTTTTCTCACCCCCCTTCCATCTGTCTATTAGTAACTCTGTGCAGTTACTTACTAAGCCTTTAACTCTATTAATATTTGTTGGAACGCCTCAGCAGCAAATGAACAGGATGTTAACATTACGCTGCACAGCCTCTAATGATGCTGTGTATATACAGTATGTGTATAATGGAAATTTAATAAACACTTTGAATTAGTGACAAAAACAACATAAGTTTCTAAGCTTTAATATTTTTACACATTAGACAGTCAAGGAGAGGATGAAAGAGGAGAAGAGGGAAGTTAAAAGGAATAAAACAGGAAAACTAGAACGTATACAGTACAATAAAGTAGATTGGAAAGGTAAGCACTATACCACATGGCATTATAGTAGCTGTGTAATGGTTGTTTCAGTCAGTCCATCAGCGTATTTCATAATGTCCTGCTCCACTTATTCTTTTCACAGCTGGAACTTTAGTATCAAAAGAGACACCTTTTATGAAGAACAGGAAATTAAAAATAAACTGCGCTTGATACACACACAGACACACACACACACAAAGCAGTTTGTGTGTATTTAAAGGGAACACGCAGTATCTATTATGACAGCTCCAGGCATGACATCCAGCATCAAACCATCACCGGCATAGAGATGACATGTTTACTGTGTTGAGTGGCTCTTCACAACACTGGAGGGCCTCAAGTGTGTGTGTGTGACAGAAAACAAGAAAGAAAATTTGCCTCTTAGTCCTTCTTGCACTCTCTGTCTGTACCTTTGATTACTTTCTATCTCTCCTAAGGCTTGTGTCTATCTCAGAGTTTATGTGTATTGATTTGTTTAATGTTCTGATTATTACTGATGTTATGTTTATGATCACGGCTTTAATATCTGCTTTGTTTTTATCATTGCGCAGTCACTGTGGCGCCATGGTCTTCAGGTGTATTCCCCATTAAGCAGTTTGTCTTTAAAGCCCCTGAAAAATTTGGCTTCAAATCTTAATTATTTCTCGACATTAAATGTTGTGTTACTAAGCAACAGTCAAGGTTTAAAAAAATCTATTTATATTATTTATTGAGAGTTTAACACTCAAAAACACAACTAATGTCCTTCATCAAGACTGTATGGGTGTGGTTTGATCCGATCTGATTGACAGTTTTTCCAATTAAAGGTAAAAAAAAATTGACCTGTAATTGGAGAAAACATGCAATTTGAAGAATTCACCTTGGACTCTGGGAAATTGTGCATTTTGTGTGACATTATGATAGGATAAACAATTGAATCAATATATAATTGACAGAGTTGAAGTTAAAATTAAATTAAATGGGGTTGAAACAACCTTAAAATGTGTTTTTATGTTATTATTGCGGAATATGACTATATATATGTATATATACTATATATATATATAAAAATATAGATGAAGAAAAGTGCTACAAGGAAGTAGTAAACACACTAAACATACAGCACACATACAGCTCTATATTCCTTCTCTCTTTCTATAACTTCATCCTTAACAGTGACTCCTCATCTGCATCCTGCTCTCCTTTCTGTTCCTCTCCTCTCCTTATTTCCTACGTCACTGTGGGACCTCATCACAGGCGGGAGAGTGAAGAAAAACGAGAGAGACTGGAGCCAGACTCAGTGGCCAGAGGAAGGAGGAAAAACTTGACAGGCATGGGAGATGGAGATAAATGCGGAACGATACACAAATTGGGAGGGAGAAAGAGGAACTGAGATGGAAACAAACATTAACTTTTAATGCTCTTATTGGGGAGGGGAGACAGGAGGGAGGGATGGAGGGAGGGAGGAGGGGCAAATGAGTAGCAGACAGTGGAGAGAGACTGAGGGAGGGAGGGCAGAGTGATGAAGGAGGGAAGTAAACAGCGAGACAGAGAGAGAGAGGGAGGGGGGAGAGAGAGAGAATAGGAGAAGAAGGGAGACAGCGAGAAAGGGAGGAGGGGGAGTCAGTGGGGGGAGGGAGGGAGGCAGAGAGGTGGTGTGTCGGGAAGAGGCAAGGATCAACTCACACTGCTGATAATATTCCCTGGGTCAAGTCATGGAACATGACGGTGAGTTTTCTTCTTATTTAATCTTCCTTCTGTATCTGTCACCTTCTCTGTGCATCTGTGTCAGAATCAGAATCAGAATCAGAATCAGAAACTGTTTATTGCCAAGTAACATACATTACAAGGAATTTGCTGTGGTCTGAAGGTGCTATTGTTTTGATAACAAATAAGTAGAATATAAAAGCTAAAAAAAAAAAAAAAAAAAGCTAAGGTCAATGTGCATCTGTGTCAGAGTCTCATTGACCTTCTGTGTCTGTGTTAATGTAGCAGAAGGCATGTTAGACACAGAGAGAGATCTTCTCCACCGCTTGTCCTTCCTCTCCTCACATGTTGCCCTTAAACACGTAGCTTTGATTGTCACCTGTTAGCTGGTGACTGCTGTACATGTAACGTGTACACACAGGTTGTAAATCCTCATCCTATCTAACGTGAGTTATGAACCAGCCTGCTCACAGTGTCTGTATTTAGTTTGAAGTTAGCTTTGTAAAGGCCACTCAGTTAAACAAATTAAAAAGGGTGTCACAGTGCATTTAAACGTGCACATGAGCCAGTATTGGTGGCTTTGTTTTGCAACATGAGCTCATTTGTATGAGCATCTGACCATTGTTGATGGAGATCATTTGTTCTGGGAGCTGTCACTGTGTCTGTCTGAGAGACGCAGAGCGGGTGTTTCTCTTGTACTCCTTCGCTTCATAATCTAAAATAAATATGCAGCATAGAGCAATGACAACAACACACAGTCATGCATTATGTACAGGAACACTACTTTAAAGACACAAGCTACACTGTGTGCAATATTAATAAGATGCTAATGCTGCAAGTAGAACACTTAATAACATTAAGGTTGGCTATATCCTCACTTAACCAGCCTTCTGGTGTGCTACGAGGGGCCAGATTTGGCAATGCTTATGAAGCCATGATGATTGTGTGCTTGACTTTAAAAGCATTATTGGTTTTGTAAGTCTGCCCACAGTTGCATTTTAGCATTATAGTTTCTATAGTTTCGCATCTAATGGCAGTAACTTTATTGTTGATATTTTTATAAAGGAAAGCTAATAAATCCAGGTGGCATCTTAGCTGGCACACATCTTGGGTGTATAGGACTAAATGACAATGATAGTCGATGCATTGGTTGGTGTCACACTCAGCTAGAGGAGGCAGGCAGGCTATATCGGGCCCATGTTATCTAATATAGTTTAATTACTGCTTGCAGAGGTTGTCATAACATATCACAGTGTTTAATACGCAAAGAGCCCCTGCTGCCATGTGTTAAGGAAGAAAACCAGGAATTTCGTTTTTGTCTATTGTTGTCTCAGGTAAGCTTTACTACAATAAATCCACTTTAATCAGTGCTCCTTTGTGTGTTTGTCTGAGTTGATGGGGATGTGGGCTTGGTACTGAATGGGTACACAACAAATGATCGCTGTTGTGAATTTGTGAAACAGCATTTTGCAAGGCAAAGCAGCATCTGTGAGTGTGCACAGCGATGTGTGTGTCTGCAGTGAGCAGTGGTGAATGGTTGGTCACAATTCTTTGTGTTTTGCCTGCTCACTGGTGAGTGTGTGTATTTGCATATACTCATTTGACTAAAGTCATTTAGCATTGCACGTCCTCTGCACTCAGGGCAACTGAAGTTACCGTCTTAGAGAAAAAGGTGACTGAAAAGGTTATGCTGAAGTGACAAATGCTGTCAGTTTCGTAGTTTGCAACTGTCTCTGTAAGGTATGTTTGTTTATCTCTCTCTCACACACTCATTTAATTTGATGTGCCCTGGTAAAACAACATACTTCCTGTTTGACAGATGGATCTTCTTGTTTGGCAGGTTCATCCATCTGTCCAACTCACTTGTTTTTTTAAAGAGAAATATCCTCCTGTTGATGTAATGATTTACTGGATGACTTACACGCTAGAAATAGTCATCTTGGTCAAATAAATATAAATTTATCTTGGCTGGAAAATCTGCTTACATTAGTAAGACTGCCACTTTCATTGGTGGTGATAGTCTTTACTTGTGTACAGCTGTACAGTTGCTGTAAACATGAGATATAGTGTCAAAACTGAAAGAGGTTAGCATGCAGTGCTGCCACAGATCTCTTAAGCCACACTCTGGTAACAGACATCTGTGTGACAGTAAAAGCGGGCAGGACGTTGGCCAAAGAAACCGTCATCAACCAGTGGCAGTCTACTTTAAAACAAACCATGCTGAGCCTCCATAAGCGTAATAATGTCCTGACTAACAGCCACACGACGCAACTGAGCAAACATGACAGACGTGCTTTGGACAGCTGTTTTTGCAGTTGACAGCGGCTCTCCAGTAAATCTGTACAAATATGGCCTTATATAGAGAGTATGAAAGTGTAGAACTAAGTCTTGGCTGCTGTTTGTTTACTCTCCCCATTCGCTTTCCTCTAATGGCCTCATATCACACACTTACTGCCCTGGCTGGTGTTGTCTTTATAAAACATAGTATTCTCATGTTATTACATTTTCCTGCTACTGCGGGCTTCATCCTGAGGTTATTATGAAAGACCCCACACTACAGTATCAATCTTTCCTCCATCTCTCTCTCTGTCCCTGTCTCTCTCTCTCGCTCTCTCTCTCTCTCTCTCTCTCTCTCTCTCTCTCTCTCTCTCTCTCGAGCTTTCTCTCAAGCTCTTTGGCTGCACGTCTGGCAGGATGTCAACTATTGATTTATACAGGCAACATTTTAGCTAGCTTATGGGTTGTGCCAAACAGAATACAACAAACAGGAGATCAGGTTTCAGACAAGCTGGCTGGCATATGTGAAGAGGAAGAGAAATGACAGTAACTACTTCTGCATTTTGCAATAAAAGACTGTACAGTTAATATTATACGGTAAATACCCTTTTAATAGGGATATATGGGGTTATGAAGGTGCAGAGAAAGGACAAACCTGCGTGTGTAAGGAGGAATAATTGAATTGAATATTGGCTGGTTTTAGATACTACATAAAGGCTTCCTTTCACTGTGTGGAGCCAGATCATGTGCAGGAACTAAATTGTCCAATATTAAGTTAAAATTTTAGATTATTATCAGCAGCCAAAGCCACAAGCATCGCAATTTATTCTCAAAGCAATTTCATGGCCACGATAAATATCAGTCAGTGATTTATATTTGGTGGCTACACTATAAAAACAACAAGAGTCAGACCTACTGAGAGCAGAGGTCTTTTATGGATGAAATTTCACTTTAAAGTCCCTAAAAACTCATTTTCAATTTGCGTATTTAGATAACGTGGAAATTCGGATATGTTATCTTGTTGCGGTGTCTTCCTCTGCAATGGTTTAATGACACCCAACTGGAGAATCAGTGCCACCAACAGTTTATCTCGATGTGCCCAACACCTAATATTTGCATAACAGTAATGGACGGAAATGCGCATTAATTAACATTTTATTTAGCAGATTTTCTGGAAAATTCGGCTAAAATGTGGGCTAAATTTGGACAGAAACGTATAGCAAGAAGCTGATTGAGAATATAAGTTTGGAGTAATAGTCGTACTTGAATGCTAGAGCAGAATCTGCTAATGACAGGGAGCCCTCACACATTCACTCTGAATACATAAAGCATGGTCAATGCATTTTACAGGATCCCAACAATGACATTTTGACACATTTTGCTAATCATACGTATTTGACAGACTATGTTTTGGACAAATGAAACTTCACAGTGCTGTGAGGAGTTTTCACTGGGTGTGCACTGAGAACATTTAAGAACAGTTCCCCAGCTTGGTTTGCTTGTATAACAGAGCCTGTTCCTTGCTGAGTCACACTAGACTGTTATGACAGTTTGGTGCAGACTGTTATAGTACAGAGATGTCCGGTCCCTGACTCTGGAAAAGGTTAGCTGCTCCATAACATGGAAAAGCCACGGGTGTAACTTCACACACTTAAACCAGTTTGGATCTATGCATGTAAGGGTGCAACCACACAGAACTGTAACATAGGCAACTTGTAATGAGAGTGCTCCTTTTAGTCATGAATGCACAAAATCCTTTTAGCAAATGAGCCCAACGACACGCACACATGTGCGTGTATTCCCTGTCCTTTTGGCTATGACAATATTTTGAGGCTGTGCCCTGGCAGAAATTTAGTTTAATAAATAAATCAAGGGGAGGGGAGAAAGGCTCTGAAAAGTAGCACTTAAACAATTATTACCCCCTTGTTCCGCTGAGGCTACTACTTAATATTTGATGACTCCTTTCCTTTCTTCTGGACCTCCTCTTCCTCCACCTCTCCTGTCTTTCCTTTTGCTGTTCCGGTCAATGGAAAGGTCAGCCTCCCTCAGTTGATCTCCGTTATTTAGTGTCAGGATAAACAGGACCCAGTTCCTGAAAAGTGTCACCTTGCCACACACAAATTCCCATACCCAAAGGGGTGTCCTCTTGACTTATTGTATTCTTGCACAGATTTACAGTAAAAGCATCAGATTGATTTAAGCTAAATCCAGAGGGAGCTTTTCCCTGCATTTGTTTGGTCAGTAATTGACACAGAGGAATAACAAGTTTGAAGCAGCCAAGGGTCAATAGTGAGTTTGTGGCCAGAAGTTTCCAAAGAAAAGATACGGTCACGGTCAAACATGTTATCTTTATCTTTGGGTTTTCTGTTGACAAGTTTTGACTTTCTTGACTTCATGTCTGTCTGTCTGTCTGTCTGTCTCTTTCACACATACACACACTTGATTTTTTGTCATCAGGCAATATCTTAAAATACAGTTAATATAAGGAATACTGAATGCATGGGAAATAAGATTCTATTGAATAGTGGAAGTCTCGTCTAATGTGGAAGTCATGTTCTAATTCAGGTCTAAGGCCTGTGTGTCAATATGTGTAATAACTGAGTGGATCCGTGGTCACATGGTGCATCATAATCATTACAGGAGAAAATTGTGTTTTGAGGCAGATGGACTGTGAACTGTAATGTGCAAGAAAAAATGACATTGCTTCAATCCCAACCCCAAGGGGAAATTTGTCCTACAGCCAGAAACACAGAACACACACAGACTTGAACATAAAAACATACAATAAAAACATCAATGTCTCAAAATCTCAAACCCCCCATACTTTCTGTCTGTTTGGTGCTAATGAAAGAAGCAATCAGGTTACATTATGTGGCCATTTTGACCCACTGATTGTGACTACTCCCCCGGGCTCTGTGTTGATCTGTCTTGTATGTAAATGCACTGAGCATAAACAGGGCTGGGTCAGTACACCTGGTGACAGGTGCCTTTTTCTGTGTCATCACAACATTATTTTCCACTGTCCTTTAACACATGTGTAGCCTCCAACAAATACAGTATAGGTTGCAGATACATCAAGTTGATGACATTACCTCCCTGTCAGTGCTAACGCAGTCACTTTCCTCTGTTAACTTCACTAAGTACAACCATCCTCCTGTCCTGTCTTTGTCCTCCCACCTCTTCAATTATCCACTTCCATCTGATTGACAGCTTCTCGGTGTGAATGTGCATTAGGCGTGCATTATTGTATACTACAAATAAAACTGTGTTTTGAGTCTTTGCAAAGGTTCTCAAACTGCTGAGTAGATAAAGTACACTCAAGATATTTATGTTTAATGATCTTGCGAGTCACGTTGGGATGAGAAGATTTAAATCAGCCATGCTCGAGTGCACATGTAAAGAAAATGCAGCAAATCTTATGATATTGTTGACAGGTTACAGATGAGTCAGGTGACAGTATTAAGAGGTGGTGAATGAGGCTGTGCAAAAATATTAACAACTTCGGTCTGCACACAGTGCTGCAGGAGCCAAATACACGTTTTATGCCACATTTGTTTTGTTTGGAATTCGCTGCTGGCTTTATTTTTCCTATTGCAGCAATGTACCTCTCTTATGTGATTATATACATGCTAAGACTGTTCTTACCCTTTAATGACTTAGGGGAGAAAAGGAGGGGTGTACAACAGTGACATGGAGAACCAGAAACAATGGTTTTACAATAAGAATGAACAAGAATTACTTCAACAAATCATCTTTAGTCTCCTAGTTAACCTGAGGAGCAGTCATTTGAGTTGTGTAGTAAACACTTGATGGCAGTCTTGGCCTTAATCAAACACTAGATGGCAGTCTTGGCCTTAATCATTTCACTTCCAGATCAGGCAAGTTTTATTTGGCAATGTCACGCGGTGTGTGTGTGTGTGTGTGTGTGTGTGTATGTGTTCTGACTGCTGTCTGACCCGCTCAATTCTGTCTAGCTGGGACCTGAAACGTCTCAACACACACTTTGTTGACAGTGATGACAGATAAAGCTCTCTCTCTCTCTCTCTCTCTCTCACACACACACACACACACACAGACACACACATACACACATGTCACACTACATTACACTGTAGTTGACCCACACATTGAGAGTCTCAGGAGGGAGTGTTTGGCTCAGTTGTCAGTGAGAAGTGGTGTGAGCTCATATTCGTCTAATATTAAACACATATTATTTCTCTGTCCTACTATCAGACGATTAAGAACGTTGACTAATTTGCTCCCCTTTGACCCTCTCAGAGCTGGATTCAGGTTTCACTGCCATCTCCTTTTTTCAAAATAAATCGCCTCTGGAGTAGAGATTACTGCACTGACCCTCCTCTGGAGCCACAGAGACTGTAAGCTCATGTTTTCATTATGGACTGTAAGCTTGATACATTGTGCCACACTGGGGTTTGTCGATTCCCAAGCCTGATCCCACATATATCTTTAACTTTCAATCCAGAAATTTGTAATTTTATTGTTGTCTTGGTGGAATTCCTTTAAACCAACGGTTAGACAAAGTGACAGTGAAGCTAATGAAGTTCCTCTTTCTTTCTTTTCAGTTCTATATGACGGCTGCACTCTGCCTATTCAACATTAAAGGAAACTCAGCTAAAGTTAGACTTTTCGAATCATAATTTATAAATGAAGGCTTAAATGTCAAAATATATATTGTGGAATTGTGGCCGGGGAGGACTTTTAATTATGTCGACAAGCAATTATATAATATACAATATTGGTTAAATTCTATGCTGTGCCATACCATATAGCACACCACACATCATACAAGTGCTATAACTAATCATTATTGTCTCTGTCACTCTCATCATTTAGCCTGTAAACTGTCACAAAATAGTGAAAAAAGCAGATTACAGGTTAGCAGAGCACAAGGTAACTTTTTCAGATTACTTATTGTCTGACTAAAGAGCCCAAAAACACTCAAATTATAATGATATAAAACAGAGAAAAGCAGCAAATCCTCACATTTGAGAAGCTGTATGAGCCTGATAAATGACTTCAAAACAAAATCGAAATGGTTGATTCATTTATTTTTTTGTTGTTCAATTAAGGCAAATCAAGGGAGGTTTCTTTTATGATAATAAACTAAGTATGCATTTTGGACTGGTGTTGGAACAAAATAAGCTATTTGATGGCATCATCGTGGGCTTTGGGAAACGTTGATGCTCATAAAATGTTATCGTCCAAAGAATGAATTGAGAAAATAATCTACAGATTAATTGATAATGAAAATAATTGTTTGTTGCAGCTCTAATCTACTTGAATTGCATCATACCTTTTACCCTGACAGCCATCATCCCACCATCTCGTCTTATCTCTCCCTGCTTCCTGGGATAAGGAGTTAGGTCTATTTGTGGATCTCTGTGATATCCAGGTCTGCACCACAGACTATATAGTCTATGGTCTGCACACACACAATCATACTTGCTCTTTAAAAGCTATTAGAAATTAAACAACCAAAATGGTTGGAAACCACTGGAATGTGTTGTATTCTATAAACTCATCATATGATTTGATATGACGTAAAATATTCATCTGAAATGTAGTATAAGTATAAAGTAACATAAAATGGACATAGATTTATTTGACAAATTACCTTGCAGGTTCAGATTGTTATACAAAATATAAATCGACTATTTATTATTGTGATTATGAAGTATTATTATACATTAAGCTACCCAGCAGTAAATAAAGTAGCTGAAATTAGCCCCACCCTTACCAGCTGCAACATTAAAGTGACTCTTATACATTAATGCATCACTAATTATGATCCAGTAATATATATTGTTCATGTCATTATGCCATTTTGGTACTTTAGGTATATTTAGATGCTAATACTTTTACTTAAGTAAGATTTTGAATGCAGGACTTTTACTTGTAACACAGTATTTTTACACTGTGGTATTGCTTCTTCTAAGTAAAGAATACTTTTACCACCACTGAGTACAAGCACCTCAAAACAGTACTTACTTAAGTACAGTACCTGAGTGAATGTACCATTATTAAGTTGTCTTGGCCAGTGTAAACTAGTGTCTGAAGGTGTCAGACCCCTCCACCCTTTGACCTCAGCAGCGCCTTTAATCTGACTGGAGGAATGAGAGGCATTCTTCAGCTGCTCGCGGGAGGAGGAAGAAGAGGTGGGAGGGGAAGTTACGACGTAGTAGCGACCCAGTCAGTCAGTGAACCTAGTTTCCAGCGACTCAGCCATCACGGTCTGAAACTTCTTTTGTGTGTGTGTGTGTGTGTGTGTTTGTGTGTGTGAAATGAACTCACTCGGCGGCTGCGGGCGGGATTTTCGCGGTGATAGAAGGCCGTGATCGTGGGAGTTTTGTTGGGGAGGGGGGGGGGGCTCGGTTCGGCCCGGTGCTCCGGAGAAGCTGAATATGGGTCAGACTGCTGTGTCTGCCGTGTCTCACACTGCGAGCGGTGAGTGCGTGTGTGTGTGTGCGTGTGTGTGCGCTCACTCCCTCTTCTCTCTCTCACACACACATTCCGCTATCTTTATTCAGGATGTCTGCTCACTTTTTTGCTTTCTTTCTTGAACATTTCTGTCGGGTAATTTATCGAAACTTCCTCACAGTTCAACATAAACAAAGCGCTAAATGGTTTCATGCTAATAGGAAGTTAGCTAACGAGATGTAACTGTCAACGTTGGTGTTTAAATTAATTCAAACGCTCTTGCAACACTATACTCAGTGTCTCTGTTTCTAAATTTATCGCTGCTTGTGTTACCCAACTGTTGTAAAGTAGTGAAATAGCCAGTGTTAAAGCTGTTGTGTAACCAAAGAGTTGTTTATAAGGCTGCTTTGTTGCTGCTGGCTAATGAAGCGCACTGTTTGATGTGAGTTTATGTATTTAGCAGCCTGTTTGACGCGAGTCAAACTGAACTGAAGGAGAGCAGCTTAGTTTTTAACCCTGTTGTTTTTCCTAGAAGAGACCAGATAATGAGCAGGGGGCTATATGAAGCCCGTCTAGCTCAGTAGATTTACATTCATTTCACAGTAAGGAACCTAATTAACCAAGACAACATCATGACTAAGTCAACAAGTGGGCCTACTCATAGGCTTCACAGGAAATGTCATCACTCACAGATGAGGTTTGACAGTTGCAAAGCTCAATATTTAGATTTTGTCCAAGAAGAAGTAGTGCTGGAGTTCTCCCTAAGGGTGCAGCTAATTATTATTGTGGGACCAGAGAACTTGTCCTTGAAAAAGACTTAAAAGATTTTTCTGTTGATTGAGAGATACATAAATATAGATATTATCACATGAGAGAAAGAAAAACAGAAAATCCAACACTTTAACCGTCAAATGTTTGGCATTTTTGCTTGAAAAATGATTGAAACGATTAACCGATTATCAAAATAGTTGCCAATATTTTTTTCTGTTGATCGGCTTAATTATTGACCAATTATTTTCAGCTCTAGACTCCTCAGCTCTCTTATCTCAGTGACTGAGAGTCATGCAGGTTTCATGTCAAATCAAGGGTTGCTTCACACCTGCAGTACAAAGCGAAAGCTCTCAAACAGCTACTGAGTGGCCTTTGTGGTGAGATTTCTCCTGTTGGACGACGAGTCCAAGATTAAGAGTGAACTTTAAATATCAAAGAATTTAGCTAATTTCTGACTGTATTTTATATACCAGCGTGACTAATGGAAACATCACTCATCATACACACAGAGTTTGTTCAGGTGTATGTAGTCAAAAATAGCAGAGGCTGTATACATTCAGGCAAATTGTAACACAAACCCAACTGAAAACGGCTACAAAAACTACTGAAGGTACTAGCTACTGAAATAACAAATGTGTGGATGCATCAAAAGTTTGTTTTCTCTGATGAAGCTACATAGAGTGACATAAAGCCTTAGATAAAATATGAGTCTACATAACATAAACTTCACCTGCTGTACCTCAGTATTTCCAGTGACATCACAGGAGTGTGCGAGAAAGTGCTGTACCTCCATGCTTACAAATAGTTATTTCTTGCCATCTGTAGTTCCCAGTCTGCCTGTGAGCCATAAAAGTAAACATTTCACATTTGTTCACATTTTTTTATGGGAACGCTTTAAGGCAGTGAGGTACAGGAAGCGACGAAGGACTCCGGATGAAAACAGAGCTGGACTTTTTTATGACGCTGTCAGCATTTAGAGTAAAACCTAAATTGTTTTGTAGCACACTTAAGCCAACATGCATAGGAACCTGAGGCTATAATGGTGATCTATAAGCTCTACTGGGCTGTATTGTGGGTCAAGAGTTCACTATCTTGAGTTAAGCAGTGCTGTGCTTGTCTGGCCTACATTGGAGAAAGATGTGGAAGAAATGACCCAAGTGTTAAAACTGCAGCTAATGCCCAGTGCCGCCCCACCCTACGCTCTCATCCAACACCCCTTGTTGCCTTGTTTTCTCCTTCTTTCCTTTTCCGTTAATTCCCTCCTCTTTCCCACATTTTCTTTTTCCCCATCTCAGTTTCCACTTCTTCCCGTCTTCCTCTGTCTTCTCTTCTCCTCTCTTTTGTCTCTCTTTTACCCCTCCATCCCTCTTCCTCTGTCCGTGACGTCCGGTTCTTCCCTCCCCGGTGACTTGCAGTGAAGGAAGGAAGCCTCTCCCTTTCCCCTCCTCCTCAATACATGTTCCTGCTATAACATCTGAAAAAAACATGCTGGCTTTGTCACAATACATCGCCAATTTAACCCTTCAATGTTATGCCAGACAATATATGCCTCCCATAATATAGAAAACATGAACAACTGTGAAACCAGTTTAACATAATTCACATTTAGTGTAATTGGAACAATAATTGAATTTCACTGAACAAGTTCTATGTGCGATTGCTTCATTTAGATGTCTGTTGTGTCTCAAGTTGTGTTTCCGATTTCCACAGCTGCTGTATATCCAAATCCTGACTCACCCTTCTAGCGTGATAACAGTGAGTCATCTGTTTAAAATAAAAATCCACTGTGGAATCACGGAGTCAGCACCTGTGATGTGTAATAACATCTCTGAGTTAACCTGAGGTGCGTTTAAGCCACGTCAATGTAATTATAAAGCTGTAGTCAGTATTATTTTGGTAAAAATCCATTGTTTTTCTTGGACGGCTCTGTCTTGCCTGAAATGCAGGATTGCTGTAAAACTGCAAACGTTTGCAGTTCTTGTGTGTAATGAATGGATTTTAATTTTCATAATTGACCCAGGCTTACTTAAACAATACTGTTGTATTAATCAGCAGATTAATAAACTAAAGCCCTGAATTGCCCTCATTTCATCTTTCTTGTAGGACTTACAGTTTACAGTGTATCTGATTTCATTTGTCATGTTGTAGAGTACAAGTCTGATAGTGGTTCATGCTGTCACTTCCTTTGTTGCTGACAGTTGACCTCTGTATTTATATGTCGGGGGGTAGGGTGGGGTTAACATGGTTTTGCCTTGTAGTTCAACAAATCACCCACGCTGTGGTTAGAGTTTGGTTAAGTTTAGGCACAAAAAATAATTGATTAGATTTAGGGAAAGATCATAGTCTGGGTTAAAAGAAGTACTTTGTTAAGGTTGGGGTACCTTCGTCGCCATGGTTACAATAATTAATTAATAGTTAAGGTTAAGGAACGATTGTGGTCATGTTTAAAAAAGTTGACTGTTGGTTGGAAACTGGAAACAAACTGCGGTCTCATGTGTTAAAGTCTGATGTTTTATTGACCCCTCCATCCACCCCGACCTCCTCCCTACATGGACTTTGTCGCTCTGTAACAACGTCACCTGACTTCCTCCTTTGTTTCCGTCATAACAACTTTGTCACTTGAACAAAAACGTGCATTTTTTTTGGGGCACTGATGCTGTCGTTCTTTTTGGGAGGTCAGTCTCAGTTTTTGGGGGGTCTAGAGCAGTGGTTCCCAAAGATTTTCAAGCAGCAGCACCCCTCCATAACGTAAATATTGAACTTGAGTCTCAAGTCTTCCCTTTTTTTTGAAGTATCTTTTTGTCCTGTATGATTAATTTGTAAGAATGAAAATGGCAGAGGAGCTCAAACAAGTCATCTGTCTGGTTTCATTGAATCAGGTTGTCATACCAATACAAGGATTTGTTCAATAGAGATGAAGCAGATATCTATTGATAAAGATGACTTCCTACAAACCACCTATCGCCGTCAGAAGACTCGAACTTGTCAGTTCAGTTCATCCCTTTCTCTTTTTCTATTCCTATTGTTTTCTAAATTCAACAATAATCATTCTTTCACTCCTCTCTGTTGTTTCTCTTTCCTTTCTCTTTCTTTCTCCCTTCTCTGCAAGTAATGAGTCCGTCCATTGTCCCTATTTGGTTCCCACTAGAGGTTTAATAGTTGCGCTAATGTTGATGATAATCGCTGTTACTGATTTTCCCATCATTAGCAGCACAAAGCAGCTGCTGAAATGCCCCTATTGTTGTGATTTGATATCAACACAGGAACAGGAAATGAGAGTGTGTGTGTGGATGTATATGTGTATGCGAGGGAGAAAACTAAATTGGTGTCTGGGGACAGCACGTACTGGGCTCTGCACTGCACTTTTCCATGTCTTCGCTTTTGGTTTTTGTGCTCTTAATTGCGTTGTTGTGTATGTGCACTTTTTTTTTGCTACATCCCTCAGCAGTCAGGGTCATAAGGTGAGAATCTTACCTGCAAAGTTTTATGTCATGCTGTGATTTTACAATGCATACTTTAACAAAAGGAAAGTGCTGAAGTAATTGCATCCTATTGCTTTTCAATATTGGAGTCCCACCTAATAATTTAAACATCTGTTTCTTGGCAACTTGCACCAAATGCTTTAAACATTATCTTTACATTTGATGTATTAGAGTATGCTATAACTGAAAAAGTACATTGATCTGCCATCACCAGTAAGCAGCAGTCAGAGGCTGTTTATGCTCATCAGTTTCAGCTGATGTCCATCAGTGAGGCGTATTGAGCACCAGATGTGTCCCCAACATCGAGTAAGCGCTGGTGAGAGCCAACCAATCAACAGGGTATTGATCGTTTTCAATTGGGCTGAAGGTTAGGATATGGATTTGCTCCACCAGATTTTTTTACAGACATGATTACAGATAAGTTCTAAAGTTCATTCTTTTTACTTACGAACAATGCTTTTGGTGTGACTGGGCAAAGGGCTACCTACCTAACAATTCCTGTATTGTTAAATGTGCTGAATATCATCCTGGATATTCATCCGGCCAACTTCAGCTTTGGTCTGAGTGAAATCTGGGAGATTTCTTTTGCTGACTATGCTGCTGCATAAGCCTCTTAAATAGAATTGAGAAAACACTGCACTGTTGCCTTTTCAACCAACCTTTATTATGTTTCTGTCACTGGTTATTGAGGAGGGTCAGTTGGTCTGTATGCAGTTTTGTTGATATTTTTACCCATCATCAGTGTCCACAGCAAACAGATTCAGATTCAGTCACATAATTGTTTGTGTGCATGTGCTCACAGCATGGATGAAATCTCGCTCTCTGATATTTTCCTGGATGATAATGGTGGTGGTGGTGGTGTGTGTGTGTGTGTAGAAGAGATGAGGGCTGGTCAGCATGTCTACATACACAGACAGATAATGATAATTGACAGTGTTGTAGTTATTATTCCATCAGGCATGGGGATTTTCTTTCCTTGTGTATTTTGATTAAATGTACAGTACTTGTTAAAACTGCCAATGAAATTTTGAGCACACACATACACACACAAAAGGATGCATACAGACATACGGAGCCAGTCAGTGTAGTATGGTAGGGATAATCATTTTTGATAGATAGATCAGTAGAATTAAACAAAGAATTTAATCAAATGATCAAAAAAATCAATACATACAATTGTGCAAAATGGGACATCCCCTTTTAAAATCCTACATTTGTAGGTTTGCTTTATGCAAATACAGTGGAATAACCTTTTATGCATCTAAAGAAAGAAAGCGTAGATTTTGAAAAGGATATTTAGTCTCAGTGGTCAGCATAGAATGGACCCCTGCAGGTACCAGGAGTAAAATATTTGGTAAGTAATTACTACGTAATAAGTAATTTTGTGCACATAAATAACATTTTTGTGTACAGTAATTAAAAGTCAGCGTCGGTTGGGGCTGAAATTGAAAACAAATCTGGAGGTGTGGAGTTTACCAGACATGTGCAGCCCGCTCCTCATTTCTGCTTGAGGCTAGCGGCTCGAGGCTACATTAGCTGCTAAGAGCATAACACACCTGAACTGTTGATGGCCAGGTTGCATTGTGGGTAATGTAGGTGTGGGTAATGTGTAGTTTTGACAAGGAAGAAGAATGCATGGGATATCTCTGGTTCTTCTGCATCTATTTTGATACTTTTTTAAACTGTCCATCGTGAGTCCTACAATGTTATAGGACTGAAATATCGGCTGGGGACTCTATTAACAATATTAGTTTGAGTTCAGTCATTTGAGGGCACCTGCACTCTAAAACACAGCTAACACTGGGTGCTCCTCCCTAACTGACCAGACCAGCCACAACAACTAACTTCAGTTCCGAGCTACTACTTGATATTGCTTTGAAGGAATTCATTTAGCAATTTCAGGGCACAAATTATGAGATTCAGGGGGAAAATTACTTAAGGTTTGTATGCAGAAATGATAAACTTTTTATCCCTGCTTGGCTTCCTACAGTCAGGAGGCTCAAGTGATTCAGCAGTAGATGTTATGTAGCTGAAAAAAACAAAACCTTCCTCTGCTTGAATCTGAGGTATCACACACCACCGCTCTTTCCGGCACACACACCATCCACACACTGTCCTACTCTGCAGTATTCCAGAGAGTTCACAGCACTTCTAATCTTTCAACAGGAAGAGGAGGAGTTGTGGAAGGACAGGGATCTGGCCAAGACACACACACAAGCTTACACACTGCAAATACTGTACAGAGACAGAGTTAGAAATAATATTCCTGCTTAGCCGTTGACAGCTGAGTCGTAAAGTGTTTGATGCAGCAATGTACGGTGATATGGTCCATGACAATAGTTCCTAGCCTTTTTTAGCTTTTACTTACCCTAATAACCTATAGTATTTGACTGTCAATGATGAAATAATGAAACTGGTCAGTGTTTTGCAGTATAAATGAGTCAGAACAGAACAGATGTAGAAGTCCAGCATTAGCTAACACCAGAATACTTAACGTTTACTTTAAGTCCCTTATTTATATGATGTTATATATCAATAGATGTGTTCTATCTCAATGTATCACAAGATTTTTATGTTCTATTTTTGTGTTTTTGCATGTGTGTTTTCTAGTTGATGGGTTGGAGAAATCATCATCCCTGGCCAGCTGTGACGTGGTGGTGGACAGCGCCACCAATACCCAGAATGCTCCTGCATCACGGCAGCAGCGAGGCAAGCTCTCGTCACTAGGAAAACTGTTCAAACCCTGGAAGTGGAGGAAGAAGAAGACCAGCGACAAGTTCCAGGATATTTCTAAAGGTACAACGTCTTGTATGTGTGTGTGTGTTTGCATTTGCGTATGTATTTTAACGACGTATGAACAAGTGAAGAGTGGCTTCTGATTTGCTCCCCTCAATCAAGTGTCTATACAACATCATGGCTTGCATTTTTTGGGGGTTTGTGCTGAACATTAAGTGAAGTGAACAGGAGCAGTGTCGCTCCCAGAAGTGCTTTAAAAGGAGCAGAGTGAACAGTTTGTTTGTGGCTCTCATTGATTCATTCCTGAAGTGGTGGCAGGGAAATAAAAAGGGACAGAAGTAAATACAAAACTCTTTCACGGCAGCCAGGTTTATCTGATCCTTTCTCCATTATCTATCTGTATGGAGGTTTCATGCCTCCTTGCCCGTCTAGTTGGTTTCAGGCTACTGTCCAGGTGTGAAGAAAAAAAGATCATTGTATCAAGTTTCTCTTTCCACAAGTAAATTTTTTTGAGGTGAGAGGCCAGGTGCTGCTAGAGTGCATCACACCTGGAGCTAGTAGAGATTCAGTGGCTGAACCTCTGAACCCTGAGAGTGTTAAATGTTTCCTCCTTTGTCCTCACTCACAGGCTTCAACTGCATTACTGGCTGTACTTGTGCAGTACTCATAGTCAAAGAAAAGTAGCAAATCTTCACATTTGAGAGGTTGAAATCGGGAAATGTTTATTATCCATCCAACAGTTGCAGATTATTTGTTTTGACTATTCTTTTAAGCTCTAACATGAGCATGCTTATTCAGTGACTCAGCTGTGTACAGATGTCATTTTGAACCAGGCAGATTGATTCCTCATGATCCCATTCTCAAGAGGTTTCAGAGACAAACAGCAGTTAGGTTGCAGCAGGATGACAGCTTAGTTTTCGTTTTCGCAATAAGAAGAGGAATATAGATGTTGTGCAATGCCTTTGTAAATTTCTGTGCAGGAAGAGAAAATAAAATTCCCCTGCTGAATCATACGCTGACCTCGATCTTGTTCATCTTTCAGTTCTAGAGAGAAAAATCTCCATCAGACAAACAAGGGAGGAGCTCATCAGGAAAGGAGTTCTCATCGTTGACCAAGGTTTGTCTGAACATTCATTCACATGTTTCTTTGCCCCTTTTAGGGCATTAGGCATTGATAATGTTCCTCCACCTCTCACAGTCTTACAAAATACAAAGTTGAGCTCTTCCTTCAACTGCTTTTGAGCAACTGACCATTACTGGAAAGAAGAGGATTTCAGTTACAGCAACTGTTTTTTCTCTCCTGTAGATGAAACAATCAACAGTGAAAATTTGAATGGCCATGCCACATCCAGTGTGACATCAGAGGAGGTCAAAGTTCATATTGAGTCACCAGAAACCACGCTGGAGGAACAGGCCACCGGGCCCGTCAGCACTGAGGACAAAACAGGTAACTTCTTGATCAGTTACTGGGTCTAACATGAGCTTTTGTTGCACTGTGACCTGTAATCTAGGACTGAAGTCTTTAACTTTTGGATCTCTGTTCTAGTTGAGACTTTAGACCTGGGATGATAGTTTCTCACTGGCATCTTATAAACTTTAATGAGAATTAAAGTTATTGAGGGGTTTGTCTTGGTCTTGAATGTGATAAACTTCCATTTTCTTTTAAATGTGGCTAATTGTTACTGTGTGAACACTGACACAATTATCTCAGGGACCACACTTTGGATTAAGCATAAATTATACAACGTAAAAGCCACCACAGAGATATAGGTACAGTGTTTGTGGAATGAAGAAATTGTCGTATCTACACAGAGAAGGACAAAATAAGGGGAAAAAGATACTCAGAGGGCAAAAGACAAAAAATTACAAGAAAAAACTTAGTTACAAAGAGGCTCTGTCTCTACAGTTTCATCTTAAATGATCATGAAAATATTTTACGCCTCAAGCATATAGATGTTGTGCTTCAAGTGCTGGAACATGGAGATATTCTGAATCCACAATAGTATTACTGTTTCCAGTAGGCAACAAAGATAATCCTTAAATCAATTTGGGTGAACAAATGTAATAGTAATTGTCTATTAATATATCGTGTTGCTCGGGAACGTGGGGCATTTTTACAGCCCTTCAGCAACTCCATTTTATATGCTAGATCTAAACATTACTGCTTTTTTTAGCTGTTGGCTGCTTTGAAGTCTTTTCCTCTCGGTCGTGGAATGCATTTGTATCAGCAGCAGCTTTCTGGCTGACATTGAATCCTCTGTGGGATCTCTGACCTGGTGTAATGTGCTCAGATAGATATTCCCATTATATCAGCCTGCAGCAGGCATTCACAGTCTGAACAGAGAAGTAGCCATCTCCTAATGCCTCCCTCTCCCTCTGGAGACAGGCCACCGTTCTCCTGTCTGATGCTGCTTAAGTGTTGTGCTGTTCTCATCTCAACCCTGTTAGCATTGAACTAGGAGCCATTTGTTTGTTCATTTATCCATAATCTGAAAGGCCCAGGCAACAAACTGCAAATATAGTAGCAGAACACACATGCCTTCACAGTGGAGGATGGGGAAGGTTAATGGGTACATTTTATCTGTTATATCCTAAGCCTTAAACATCATTCATTTTGATACAAGCCTAAATAAAAGAGTCATCTCTCATCATCATCTCCATCCAACTCACTCACTCTTATCTTTCAGTATCTCTTTCGTGGCTTGTCTGCATGTCCATTTGTGCATCTGTATGCACAAATGTGTCTTTTATCTTGCGTATCTTTCCAGCTCTATTTTAACCTCTAAATGTCATACCTTTCCTTCCTGCTTCCTCTGCTCTGCTCAGAGAGGTGTGATACTAAACCTCTCACCCGGGCTAACCAGTTGCGACCTCGAGACACTCAAGCTAAAAAACAGCAAAGTGCCACTCTGCCCGCCTCTTCCAAACCTGTGGGTGGCACTGCAGCCACAACTAGGCACAGAGACGGTGCCTCTGGGACTAAAAAGACAGCTAAAACCACAGGCAAGACAGGCTCATCCACTCAAGCTAAAGCTAACCCGCGGAGCACTAACAACACTAGTCGAGGGATTGGTAAGTTCAGCTCGTTAGGACTGAAGCCATTTTTCCGGTCGATGTTCTTGCCTGCATGTGTCTCCCTGCATGGAAAATGTGCTTGTGTTGCTGTTTGAAGGGAGAGAAGACTCACTATGAAGCCCGCTGCATCTGTAAACCATGGCTACATGTACACTCTATTTGAAGTGTTAGTCAAGTCAAGTGGCTACAAAATAGTATTTCCATGTTCTCCCTCTTGATAGTGTCCTTTCCTCGTTAGAAGAGATTTCCAGTCAAGTGAGTAACTGAAGAAGTGTTTCATTTATGATCTATCTCTCTCTGTTTTCTGAGAAAGCAGAAGTGAAGATGTATTTGTCCAGCTTTGTAAACGCTTCTACAGTACAACTGTGTGAGAGAGAGAGAGAGAGAGAGAGGCCTTTTTAAAATGAGCTCTGACAAGCTCATGTGGTTGTGATTGATTGCATGATGAGAGAGCATGGTCATCACCCTTCATTCAGTGTGTGTGTGTTTGTGTGTCACTTCTTTAACCTACAGCATGGTGAAAGCCCAGAATATTGCATGTGATGTTTACGCAATCTTTTCTGAAGGCCTCTGTTTATTTTTTGTTGAGTTATCGGAGAAGTGGGACAAAAGATGTTTCATTAGTGTTTTAACATTTGGAGTACATGTTTTTCCTCAGGCTGCTTTTATAAGCACACAAAGATACTTCACAGACATTTAAAGGACTATTTCAGTCAGTAATACCTTTAGGTATTCTGTATTTGTCACAATTTTAAAGGTCTGATTATAGATATTCATATACTGAAAGATTATGCCTGCCAGCATTTTCTAATAGAGCAGTTTCTTACTGCTTCAAACCAGATAAATCGTGGAATGCATATATACTGTAGATTAGGGCTGAAACAATGAGTCTATTCATTGATTAGTCTATGACAGAACATAGTCAATGTGAATATTTTGGGGTTTGGGACTTTCGGCTGGAAACATTTCACAATTTCTAGCATTGTATAGCCTAAACAATCAAAAGATTAATTAATGGATTAAGTACTTCCATACAGCCAATCAAATTGTTTCATTTTAAACCATATTTTAAGCAGTAATGTCAGCATTCAATCATAGACTATTAGACAGACATACTGACTAACAGTCAGACAGCAGTCTGTTTTACAACACAAGAGCTTCAGACTTTGAACAATAACCCACATTAGCTTTCCTGTTTAAGTCTCCTTCTTATATAACATACAAACATGAACTCACGTCTTGTCCTGCACCTTGGTTGTTGAAAGAGCCACCAAACAAACATTCACTGTTGCAGGCACATCCGTTTGCAGGTTAGATAGCTGATGAGCTGTTCAGCTGCCGCGCATCAAACAGCATGTAAACTTTTCTGCAAATGTCACTTCAGTCTGTTTAGTTGTTGGTGTGGTCCTTACTCTTCAGTACTACTGCTCACAACACGCTGTCTGCCCATGACTTATTTGCTACAGCGCAAGTTTGTTAACTTTTTCTCGTTTCCCAGCCAGGGGTCAGCCTGCAGGCTCTTCTCCCAGCTGGCTTTGACAAAAAGGAGCATTTGTGATATTTCCCAAAGTCATTTTTTTCTTCCTTTTTAATAATAATAAAAATATTAATATATTTAAGGAAAACATGGTATGATATTTTTGACTACAAAATAGATGCCTAAATGTGACACTAGACATAGAATTTGTGTTGATTGAACTGCATTCACACCTACAGACGTTTAAGAGTTTTTGTTTATGTAACCTGCATGTCTTCAGTGGGAGGAAACTGGAGCACCTGGAGGGAAGAAAAAGCCTAATTTACTATCTTTTTCTTGCTCCTGCTTCTCCTCAGCCAAATCATCCCATCCGAAGAAGACCGGATGTACAGCAAAAACCACCCTTGCCTCCACCTCTACCCCTCGTTCTCGTGTGTCTAAGGACTCGGGCGCTGCAGCACAGACTGGCGGGACAGATGCAAGGTCCAACCGGAAATCAGACACTCCCACCTCTTCCTCTGTACCTCAAAAGGCCTCCGCAGAGACTCCTGGCCAACCCAGGGAGTTAAAATCCTCACCCCCTGCCTCTTCCAAAGCCTCAGGCAATGAAACAGAGGGAACTCAACCTGGTCTGGAGTCTAAATCTGCTCCCAAGGCCTCTTCTGCAGGTGGGGAGACTATTGAACCCACAGTCCAGTCTCCTCATATCAACACTGCTACAGAGGACACTTCCTTCACAGAGGAAGAGACGGACAGCAGCTCACAGAAGGAGAAACAGGGGAGAACGGGAGGGAAGGGAGGAGAAGAAGAAAAGAAGGAAGGAGAAACAAAGTCTGCTGTGGAGAACAGCCCGAGGTAAAAATGTAGTAAGGACATGAGAGTTAGTGAAATATTCCTTATGTTTGTCTTCTCTGTATGTCGTCCATTACATGTCTGAAGCGCTGAAATTATTCGTCATTTAAATAAACAGTAACATAAAATATTAACATTTGGTGGATACAGCTTTACAGATCTCTATTTCAACAAGTGTGTGCACTCAACAGCATCCTCGTGTCACTCATCATTGTTTCCTGCAGACCAACAGAGCAATCTGAAAAGCCACAGGGCCTCAATGTGAACACGGAGCATGCCGAGGTGACGGTGATCCCCGATAGGCCGAGAGACAGCCAAACCAGTGACTCTGACTCTGACGGACCAATCCTGTATCGCGACGAGGAGGAAGAAGATGAGGAGGAAGACGAGTACACAACCAGTACGGCATTAGTTTTGCAACCCATCACACAGTAATGCAGATCCACAGGAAAAAGCCAGCCAGCAGAACATTTTAGATTTCATTAAGAATATGCTTTTGTCAATGGTTTCAAATGTTGGCTAAAAACTGGAAGGAACAAGCAGCTCTAGGTTTTTATTTACATTTGACACAGTGCATGCTCTTTAGAGTACACTGAGTTCATTAGGTCCGTCCTGTACTTGTGGTATAAATCAGCATTTTAAGTATCACTTAGGGTTCAGTTGTCTCCCAAACGGCTGACTGCCATTAGCTATTGACCTTTTGTGGTCTGCCCCTTTTCTCGAAAGTGAAAGATCGCGGTCCTGATTTCACACACCCTAATGTTTATTTCTCAAAGTTGGGAACACGTCCACAATTTTTGAGGTCATGATATATTAAATCAATTTTACTCTGTTGACGAGAACAGCTTGTAGATCGTAGAGTTCAAAGGAGAAACACCAGAACAAGCAAAAAATGCAAATGACACTTATTGATACATATCTAAACATAATTTCGATATGGGTACTCTTACACGCACTCACAGACCCTTACCAGCAGCATACAAATGCATCATGTCACAAGAAATGTATCATCACTGAATGGTTGCAGGAACATGGTGAGTTTTCATTTCTTTTGTAGCCCGCACAGTCCCCAGATCTCATCGCTATCCAGATGAAATGGAAAGGACTGCTCACAGCAAGACACAAAGTCACGCTGTTATGAACGTCAAAAGAGGCGCAATGCTATATGAGATAGGTGTACGTATTAAGCTCCCAGCTGGGTTTTTAATGTTAGAAATATATGAAGAACATTCAGGGGACATCTTTGAATTATCTTTTACTGATACACCAGCTTGAGCACAGATGATTTGGCCTCTTACTTTCAGCTACTGTTGCTTTGACAACTGACACGTCAAAAACAAACAAATGCTGCCAACCAACATTTAATGCAGTATGACTCACCTTTGTAGTAATGTTTGTTATTAAAATGCACCTACTGTATCCGCTAGATGCCATGTTGATGTTGTTTTTTAGATTTTTAGATGCCTCATTTGCTTCATTGATGCTTCATTATTATAGCCTGTGACTAGTTCTCCCTGTTGCTTCTCTGTTCCAGGCGCTCTGGCCATTAAGATCCGCCGCCGAGACACCCTGAACATCAAGCTGGGGAACCGACCCAGCAAGAAAGAGCTGGAGGAGAAAAATATTCTGCCACGGAGCTCGTTGACAGAGAGGCATGAGCTCCGCCAGCAGATAGGCAGCAAACTAGTGAGGTACACACACACACACACAACATGCTGTGAAAATCTAGCTAGGTGTGAATTTTTATCATAGATTTGGCGGAGCTGTGGGGTAATAACAGATTGTTAATTGTTATGGTGTTGTAGTTGTGGGCGGTGAACTGGTACAAATGATGCACTGTAAAAATATGTGCTGAAGTTTAGTTTGGTCTTTTCTACCAGATGAGGCTGAAAGGCTGGCAGCAAGCAGCCTTTGGATTAAAAACAAAAAAGGGTGTAAAATAAAAAAAATAACAAACACACAAATGTTACTGTGATAATTCTTGTTGTTGTGTTGTAGAAAAGTATGTGTTTTCTCTTTTCAGGCGTCTGAGCCAAAGACCCACCACAGAGGAGCTGGAGCAGAGAAACATCCTTAAGCGTAAGTTTCTGGAATACTCTATTAAACTGAGGGGTGATGTGATACATGATGTTTAGAAACGGAAATGGAAATATGAGTGCCGTTGCTGCTACTTTAGTGTCCAAACTTGCCTCATTTTTATTCACACTTCACAAAAGCATGCTAACAGTGTTGCACCAACTCACCTGATAGATGTTGAGGATGTGTTCACCAGTGGTTACTCTTATCTCTTAAACTTGAAATTAGTGCGTGAGTTAGTGTTATTCTTCGCTCAAAGAGATGGTCCACTTAGGTCCTGCAACAACAATATTATGTGTCTGTCCAACATTAAGTTCCATATCTCAGCAAGAGAATAGATGTTCCTGGTTATAACAGGTATTGCAGTGTTCCAGCTGTCCAATTTATTAAGTGGCAGCAACAGATAGATGCCAGATACGACCTTGTGTGTCTCATTAATCAGATAGATGAGACAGATATGTCTGTCTAATTTATGAGTTACTGGACTGGACTGATGTGGTTGGTCACACTGAGGTCTACATTATTTTACAGACTGGAGTTCATGGACACTTGTGGATTTTTTTTCTCCTTACTTTGGTCACCACATTAATGAAAGTTAAGTTAGTTCTGGTCAGTTAGTTAGGCTGAATTGTTCACAATACACACACTACACACTCGCCCTGATAATTATTAAATAGTCAATAAAATGTGTAAGTCATGCTACCAAGCAGGACTTAAATCATTCAGCCAGAGGGTTTGCTGGCTCACTTTTTGTGCCAACTTTGCATTTCAGAGGTTTAAAAGAGGTATTTAAGCTTTGGGTATTTTAATTTCAGTCGTTTTGCTCGTGGCCTACCTGAACCAGTTCAAACTGCTTTTTCTACGACTAAAGACTGAGCAGTTATGCAATATCTGTTACTTTATGCTAAGTGGAAAATAATAGCAATAACAGCCCACAACCACCAGTTTGTATCCAGTGGATATGACACAGGAAATTAAAATTAAAACTCAGATATCATCTAATACATAGGTGGTATATCTGCACCAACAAAGCTGAACGGTCATAATCCAAATACAATAACAGTATAACATGACTACAAAATAAGTTATCCGAACATTGTTTGTGACCAACTTCATCCTTTTGTGGCTTCAGTATGTACAGGAATGGAAACTTTCAGTTCTTTGAGGCTGTAACTAAACACAATAAATATGCAACAGCTGTTAAACTGCCAGAACGAACCTTCACTTTCACTGACTGGTGTTGTGATACTGATCTACTGACATGGCAGTTGAAGTGTCTTGTTAAAATTGTAGCAAAAACGTTGCAGGCCATGTTAGGATGTGTGTACCTTTGCACCCAGATTTTGCAATAAGTTGGTTTGCAACTTAAGTGCATGTCATCCATCTGGAGATATTGATACTTTAATGTGTCACACAACCTCAGTCTGGTCATGACGCAGGTAAAACAAAGCCTATGTTTACAGCACAAAGACCAAGAAGACTGAGATTTATTGTGACTTTTTCATTTAGGAAGAAAAGAAGGAAAGAAAGAAAAGTAGTTCTACACAGTGATTATGTGAAAGAAGAGTGAGGTGACTGGTTTAAAGATTGAAATAGAAGCCCAGACGGCTTCTATTTCAATCTTTAATGGGACCACTAGAGGTCAAGGAGTTTACCAGCATCCCAGGCCAAGTAACCCACAAGTTGTTTACACAAGTACTGTATATAGATAGTGTACATCCATGAAGACAACACAAGAGAGAATGAGAGAGAATTCAACTCAGAGGATAAATTCTGTCTCTTGAAGAAATCAAAAGACATAATTTTCCCCTTTTTGCTTTCGTTTATGTTAAGGCAATCACATGCTACATAACCATGGACACGCTTTAATATTGCAAATTACATCTTGCTGTTATAAGTAGAAGCAGAGGCTTGTTGCAGTCACAGAAGGTGTGAAATTACTCTGTTGTTCTCTGCATGCAGAAAAGAATGAAACAGAGGAGCAAGAAGCCAAGCAAGAGATTAAAAGGAGACTCTCCAGAAAGGTACTGTAAACACCAACCACACACACACATACACACATAAGGGAACAGAAAGAACACAGTGAGTTTATATTTAGCTGCTAATATGTTTTGGTATGAGTCACTTAAGGAGGCAGAAATATAGTGTGTTGCCATCTAGTGGACACTGGTGGAACTGAAACTTGTCTTTCAGCTGAGAAGTTGGGCGTTTTCTGTTACTTTAGTGTGATTAAACAATAACATTTGCTTCCTTGAAAGTTTTGAAATAATCAGTACAGGGTACAGTAGTAAAAAGAAACATAAGAACATAGGCATATACAGTATGTTAGACTTCAGTATAACTTAAAACTTGGGAACCTGAATTTTGATGGTTGTTGTCTAATTTCTCTTCCTCTTTCTATTTGTGTGTGTGTAGCTGAGTGTGAGGCCTACAGTGGCAGAGCTCGTCGCTCGCAGGATTCTGCGTTTTAATGAGTATGTGGAGGTAACGGACGCCAAGGATTATGACAGACGGGCAGACAAACCCTGGACACGACTTACTCCCGCTGACAAGGTGCTACAGTTGATACCACATTGTAAAATCTTGATTTTCAGTTTGATTGACTGTTTTTCGTCATTATGTTATCAGCTCAACCTGTCACTGTCTAGCCTTGCATGTTGCATAACATTAAGCTTCATATCAGCCTGAAAATGAAAGTGAACTACAGGTGGTTAAAGTGTGTCAAAGTATACAAAACTATGTGGACACCTGAACTTTACACTCATATGTGATTGTTGAACACTTAATTCTAAAACCTTGGGCATTAATCTGATGCTAAAATTTCCACAAAATGTTGGCTGCAGGGATATGCTCCCATTCAGCCACAAGAGCATTAGCAAGGTTGGGCACTGATGTTGGGCAATAAGGTCTGGCTCACAGTCAGCGTTCCACTTCATCCCTAAGGAGTTGGATGGAGTTGATGTCAAGGCTCTGTGCAGGCTGGTCGAGTTTTTCCACATCAAACTCAGAAAACCTTCTTTTTGTGGACCTCCCCTGGTGTATTGTCATATTCAAACAAGAAACATACACAAACTATTGCCACAAAGTCAGAGGAACACTATTGTCTAAAATATCGTTGTATACTGAAGCATTAAGGTTTCTCTTGATTGGAGCTCAGTGGTTGAGCCCAAACTAAACCCTGAAAAACAGCCCCAGACCAAAAATCTGCACTATATACTTTTGTTGTACTTGATGTTTTGTACAGTAATGATACACGTGTTGATACAGAAAGAATATAAGTCTTCCATGTCTTTATAAAACCTCCTCATAGAAGGAGAAAGTCCCCCGCAGTGTGCAGGAGGGCAGTTTCCACATCAAGCCTGCCCTCTGCTGTTGATGTGTAGAACTACACAGCACTCAGAAATAATAGCCTCTACTCTCAATGTCCGCCCTGAATCCAAAACACTGAACCATCAAAGACTTTAATTTGCATCACCTTCATAATCAGGGTGCAGGTAGCCTTGTCCTCTTAGGTGCATTTATATCATCTTGTGTGTGTGTGTGTGTGTGTGCTTTTTCTGCCCCTCAGGCTGCTATCCGTAAGGAGCTGAACGAGTTTAAGAGCCGAGAGATGGAGGTCCATGAAGACAGCAAACAGTTCACCAGGTACTCGAGCGGTCGATGACCTCCGCCGACTCTGACGATAACTTACGCTTCATTAGTAATTTATCACTGCAAATCCTGCTGTTTATTAGCTCACATTGATCAATATTTGTATTACTCCAGTCCTCCATTTCCACTAACCACATTAAAGTCATGATATACGCCTGGGTCGACTCCAGTTCATTATCCTCAGGCATTGATTGCCGATAAAGTCCAGGTTCACTCTCTTATGTGTTATTAGATCTGTGTGACATTGTTTTATATTGTATCACTGTACAGAGCGCAGAGAGAATAAGTCCACCAGTAAAAACTAATACACCTTTCAATCAAAATATATTTAAGTACATAATTTTTCACTAATATTAGTTTTACATGTTTTTGCAGAATTAAAAAATCGGTATTATTCCATAAACGCATTTAGAGCATCCCATCACTATGGATAAACATTTGGTTTTTGCTCCTGTGTGTTGTACAGCCTGCTTCTTTTGACAATTCAAGCTGCATTAGGAGCACACACGTCTGTTTCCATAATACGTTATGAAACTGGTGTCACCTTTATCTGTTGCTGCAGCATACATAAATCTTCAGCACAAAAACGTCATTACACCAACGTCATTTTCATTCTCTAAAGCCACTGGCTGCAGCTCACAGTGACCATAAATGCATTTTCAAGTGGCAGGTGTTTGTCGAGTGAAGATCCATATCAGATCAAAACGTAGCAGCGGTAGATCATTGAATTTATTATTGGATTATAAAACAGTGTGCCGATTTTCTATCTCCTGCTTTATTAAGCACCTGCTAAAGATGTTTTTTGGATGTGGTTTAGGGCTGTCACTTTAAAAAAAAATCAAGTTTGAACCAATGAGAACTAACATGTTCAAACGAATTTGAATGCACCCCATGTAATATATACCTAAACTGGGTCGTAGAATTATTTAATTCATTCATGGTGCCTCCTCTTCCTCACTTGAGTGACAAGATAACTTTACTGTAAGGAAATTGCATTTTATAAAAGTCAACAAACCACAACTCTGTCATCTGTGGCATCAAATCTAATCTAAATCTAATCTAATCTGTTTCCTCACATTACTTCTCAGATGGTGTGGTGTCATGATTATCTGTTGAGCACAGCTCACTAGTTTTCTCCATTTTGTGATATTAAAGAGAAGAACAATGGTCTTCTGACGGACATTAGGATATTACATTTTTATGAGTTTTGAATTCAAACAGATCATTTTCTGATTTTTTTCTTTTTTTTCTGAAGTTCAAAAAGCAGTTTGAATTTCAAATAAAAAGTGACAGCCCTAATGTGCGTATATCTTTGCTCTACAGTGACAGCAACTTTACAAATGTTTATGTAAGATACTATAGATAAATTCCACGCGAGCATTTTCTTAAGATCTAAGGAATTGCATTCGTAAATTTTCTGTTATATTGTGTATGTGTGTATTGTCTCTTCATGAACTAAAGCCTGTGTGTGTTTGTG
Organism: Enoplosus armatus; assembly: GCF_043641665.1. NCBI lineage: Eukaryota > Metazoa > Chordata > Actinopteri > Centrarchiformes > Enoplosidae > Enoplosus > Enoplosus armatus. The sequence goes on along the minus strand of NC_092191.1, from coordinate 7,661,969 downwards.
CTTTCAGATTCCATCGGCCCTAAGCGCTCTCACTGCCAGCTGGACGTCAGCACCGCAAGCTCTCCGGTCCACAGCTCCCAGTGGTCTCCTGGCCCTCCAGACCCTCAGTACACAGCTCAGTCCGCTTTGCTTTGGGATCCTCTTGCGCCTGATGATATGTATTTCTGTCTACTGGTGTGTCTTAAGGCCTTGGCCATCCATGGACACCAGTGATACATTTGCACATATCTAAAGTCAGAACGGGTGTGTGTATTATAGCACTCTGATTAGAACCATTTATTTATTGTAGATGGCCAGAACGTGCTGGTAAATGGGTTTTTTTTGTTTGTCTGTTTGTTGGTTCACTTCAGGCCTTGTAGTAAGAGGTTCCAGGGAGGAAAAATGGGCAAAATTACCCTTGTATTAATGAATGTGGCTCAACTGTTCTAAAGAGTTTGTGTACTTGCCAAGGTATGCCTTGTCATAAACTGCCAAATGGCCATATTTGGGCATCCTCCTAGAACAGGAAATGTGAGTGATTGGATGGTTGTGAGCTGATGTCAGTGCCTATGTCATGGATCAGACGGGGGGAAGGAGGCAGTCTGTTCTACTCCAATGTGCCTCTTGGAGCTGAAATACTGCAGTTAATTTTTAGACATACGTATTGAAAGTACATTGCCACTAGAGGGCATTATATCATAAGACTTTTAGACTTTAAGGATTATGTAGATGAAGAATAACCTGCAAGTGTTATATTTATAACTGCTGAAGGTTCGGTGGACACCTGAGGCTCTAGTAGTGAAGTGCAATGGAAATCACTCCAATTCTAGCCATTTATACTCCCTCAGCACTCTTCCTGATGATACATGATGATCATGTACCATCATACATCCTGTGTTGAGTTATTAAGTGCAAACCTCTGATCACAAAGTGCTGGACTTGCTGTTTAGAGGATCTACTTTTGAAACGTTGCCTTCAGTTTTTCATTTTAGGCTTTTGGCTGAGTGACGTGGTGCCAAAGAAAAAGCAGGAATTTGATTGTATGTTGGTCTTCTTATTTGAAAGTTTACAGGTTTGATTTTGGTGTAAAGGTTTTATGAATAGAGAACAGGCACTGAGAGTTTCACCGCTGAAGCAATCAGCTCTCGAAGTGGAGAAGTACTTTATTTTCCATTTCCTTGAACATGCTTTTGCAATTTAATCTGTCAGCCTGTGATAGATATGTAAGCAGAAACTTGCTGACAGGTGCCCTAACATGCACCTTGAATCCAGCAGTAAAAATCTGTTTTATTCAAAATGGATTATAGAGAATTTAAAGGAATTGTTCAATTTGTTTGGAAAATACACAAAAACAATTAGTCAATGAATTGATTGGTCGATCAAGAAAATGTATCTGCAACTGTTTAAATTAATCATTTTAAGTAAAAAGGTTTGCTGCACTGGTGAAATGACTGTTTTTTTTATATGATATTAAGTTGAATACCGTTGGGATTTGACTGGGTGGATAAAACAAGCTATTCAAATTTGAAGACATCAACGAAATTATAATGGGCACCTTCCACTATTGTCTGACACTTAAGAGATGAAACAATTAATCAATTAATTAAGAAAATAATCAGCAGACTAATCGACAGTCAAAATAATTGTTGGTTGCAGCACTAAAGGGTCCTTATTCCATTTCTTGCTGAGTGTTAGATGAGAAGATCAGTACCTCTCTCATTTCTGTACGCTTATTATAAAAGACTAGTATAAAGACTGGAAACCGCTAGCCTGGCTCTTAATATGTTGGTTTTTGTGCACATCCATGAAATGAGATGATCATTAAGAGGCACAGGTAGACTTTTTTTTTTTACGTTTGAACAGAGCCAGGCTAGCTGTTTCCCGTCTATATGCTAAGCTAATTGCCTGCTGGTGGTAGCTTCATATTTAGTGCACAGAAATGAGAGTGGTATCGATCTTCTCGTCTCAATCCCACAATGTCAAACAATTCCTTAAACACCACATATGAGGCAAAATTAGAGGATTATTACGTGTTATAGTAATCTAAGCAGGTACAACAGAGGTTATGAGGCAGCATGTTGTATTTCTTAGCCCATTTGTATTTGTTTCTTTCAAAAATGTGAATTTTTATTGTTAGGACATTAAAATAGGTAACAAAGTTGGTTGCACAACAATTTAACTACTCTCAAGAGGATTTGCCATTGTTTAAATGTGCATCTAGTGTATGTATAGGTTTGTTGGCAACGTGGCTGATGTGGTTTGGTCATTTGGATCATTGTCTTCATCTTGGCTGCATAGATAGATTTTCTGCCTCTAAGTGCTCCTTAAAATGGAGATAAAATCCAAACACTTAAGATGTATGTTAATGCAAAATGGAAAGGGGATCAATTGTTAATGATTTGCTTTTGTGTGAATGCCAGAACGTTTGGCTGAAATGTAGAAGGACAGAGAGCCTGAACCTCTAACTTGTAACTAACATAAGAAGCCGGGACAGAAAAAGAACAAGACATGGCTCCTTACTCATTGCCGTGGATGTTTCTAAAGAAATTTAACAAAAGTGTTTTGAGCTTTCAAGGGGACCATGGCTGAAGAGTGATTGACAGATTGAGCTTGCTGACGTCCAAAGGCTTGTGTTCTCATAATAGACCTCCAACCTCCACAACATTCGTCATTCTTACGAATAGTGACTATAAAGGACAGATTTATTATTTCTGCTTCTGAATGTGCGGAGGTCGTAATATGAAATGATGTACAGCGATGGAAAAGAAACAACAGTATTCATTCATGTCAATGTCTATGTTGTTATATATTGATTATTTTGTACAGAATGTATATCGAGCATGTGCATACATTGAAATCAATTTTATTACCAATATGATACAATAGAACTTTGATGTGAATGTTTGAAGCTCTGATTTTAGTTGTCTTATTTTGTTAATGAAATGAAGAGTTCAGCACACGTATGAGAGCTGTTTCAAGGCCGCAAATCAAGCCCAGTATGTAGAATACCCGTCTTGTCTTTACCAAACCTACCTGTTTCCCAAACAGACCATGGACAAGGCATTATATAGGTTGTGATAAATCTCTCTGGTTATTTCGTGTTCTGTTTCACCTTCACTTTAACTGAAGTCAGCAGGTGCAATACAGCATTTCATGGATGGTGACTCAGTTTAAAAGCAATCTATGGACCTCACTTTTGATTTATTTCTTCAGATGACCACAGTTCACCCCAAACAGGATGCGACTTGAAACTTTATTGTAGATACACAAATGAAAAGTCTCACCTGGTGGTACAGCTTTGATCCCGTCATGGCTGAGTAAAAAATGAATTTGCTGCTTGCATCTCTTGAAAAGAGACAGTAAGTTAATCCAGATAAAGCATAACTGGTAACATTTATTTGAACCCAGCCTAATTAGCATTTATAAGCAGTTTATTGTCAATGTGAAAACAATGTGACAATGTAAAAGCCTCTCTCTGCTTCACTGAGCTTTACAGTGAGTTTCTGCTCATCGTTCAGCTCATTGTCCAGCAGCTTAACTGTTTTGGTTCATTCTCGCCGCTCTCAAAGTGTCGGTTTCAGCAGCAACGCACAGCTGTTTTCATCAATAAAGCTTTAAACACCCACTGTACACTACCTGCTCAGCACCAAACTGCAGACAGAGACTAGCTGGTGAACACAGTGGAGCATTTAGCAGCTAAAGAGATATTTCCATCAGGAGTTAGAGACCAAAAACAGAGCTAAAAGAGAGTGAATGAGTCAGGTGGACAGAAACTCGATATGATAATGTTGCTCTGTAACTGCTGGATGTGTAAATAAGCAACTGTTCGCCATATCAACTTGTAATAAGTGGCCAAAAAAGAATCCATTATTGTAGGCTTAAGTGTTTAATAATGTATTTGTTAACAACTTTAACTCCTTATGTGAAGCATCCGAAACTGTCGAATAAACATGTATACTCTGTAATATATTAATCTTACATAATGATGTCTACACATTTATAAATAGTTTTAAACCTGTTTGTGAATGATTTGTACACGTGTATGAATGGTTAATAAAGATAAATGCGTCATAACACTAAGGATTAGTTATGAGAACAGTCATGTTAGACTGTGCTGTCAATCATTCAGTAGCTATTTATACACCAGTTATGGATGCTTAATCGTAGAAGTAATAATTGGTGATGAAATACATTAATAAACACTTAAAAATGTCTTTATATTTGCTAACAACTACATTACAGTGTTATAAACTGCTTATAAATGCTAAATAGAGAGGCTAACAAAAAGTGCTACCTAATAAAAAGCTTAAGAAAGGACTGGAGTGTCACCACATCTACATTTAAGTGTTTGTTTCCTCCAACGCTGATGCATAATTCCATATTTTGGTCCAGACTAAGCAGGTGAGAGTGTGGAAGAGCTTTGGCATTCAGTGTTTATTCCTGTATCAGTCTGTATCAGAATCAGAAATACTACTATTTAATAAAATAAATAATAATAAAAAAAAACAAAAAAAAAACAGAAATAATACTATTGATCCCCGGGGGGAAATTACACAGTATTAATCACAAGGAGCGAGTCCTGTAAAAACGTTTATGGCTGCAGTCTGTTTCATCTCATCTTGTAAAATAAACACAATAAACCTTCTGAGATTAAGACCCAAAGAAGCTTTAAAGGATGTAACACCCCCCCACACACACACACACGCACACACATTTCTTTGCATTGTTGATGACGCTGAATATGTTAAATTAAAGTATCATGCGTACCATTCCCTCCGGTTGGGCTGGTTTAAAACATTCACGGCCTTTGAGGAACATTTGAGGATGTCTGCTGTTGTAAAGGTGCTTGAGGCTTCCTTCATCACTTCCCCAAATCAAATCCACAATTTGTGACGAGAGATAAGAGAGACTGCTACTTGAAAGCCTTTCATCTGCAACATGTAGGCTTTTCCTGATCCTGTGAAAATCACAGTAAGGTATCACGAGTCACTGGGGATTCACAAGTCAGTCACACCGTAAACCCTCCAACTTTAAATGCATTGATTTAAAAAATAAACTGTTCACAGTGGCAGCAATGCAGGAAATGCAGGACTGGATATTTCACATGGACTCCCAACACATTTACGAAGTGTTTGACATTTATTTGTCATAGGATGATGTCATATATCCCCAAAACAGCTACTGTTACGTCCAAACTGTGTATATTGTTTTTGTATATAAAGAATCATGGAAAAACACACTATTTTGTCATTCTGCTTTTTCTTGCCATATGATCAGTATTACTTTAACCACTGAAGTAATAACACACAAGCATTTTAGACAGGAATATATAAATAAAAATGAGTAATATTATTTTTACAATTATAAAATACCAGTGTACTTCAATACAGGAAAATTTTAACGTGGAAAACAAAATCATGCGAGGTGTTTGCTCAGAAACAGTTGGATTCAGATAGTACATTTGCATTAGCATGTAAGAACAATTTAATTATCCCTCTTCTCTCTTTTCTTCTATTGTACGATTGCTGACTGCAGTCAGAGCTGCTTTTACAGTTTCTAATTCACTATTCAGAGACATGAAATGGAAAGAGCAAGATGCTTAGTCTCAATAGGGTTTTATTTTTAAATACATTACATCATTCCTTGCAGATTTCCTGAGCTAATTAAAAACTCTGCCAAATTGTTTTTTTTTTTTTATTTATTTCCACTGAGGTCAAAGGACCACTGTGAGAGAAATTTACAGCCTATCTGGAAAGTTTAGCAATTAGTGCCAATTAAGCCTTTCTAGGATATTAGAAAAAAAACGAAGAAAAGCTTTAACTCAGCTTTTCTCATCACCTTCCATGTGCCCTGGATTTGAAATATTGTCGAGGATGACAGCGTAATTACTCTGAGAAATCTGTAAAGGACCTTGCTCTGCCTGGTGGCTCTCACTGAGTTTCTGCTGTGGTTACAAAAGGACAAACGGTTCTGCAAAAAGGGAGATGACGTACTTTTATTAGCCATGCTAGCAGTGTGGCTCAGTCAGTCCACCACTTTATTCCTGACTGAAATATCTCAACAAATATCGGATGGATTGCCATAAAATTTAGTACCGACATTCATGGTGCCCAGAGGATGAATCCTAATGACTTTGGTGATCTCCTGAACTTTCCTCTAGCACTCTCACAGCATGGCTGCAGAGTTTTGTTTTAATGATGTTGTTCTCTCTTTTTTTTTTGCCCAAATTATGTGACAAAAATAATGTATATGAACTGCATTAGTCCACCGTGCCATTAAAACTTCATTTTGCCAAATAGATTTCCAATGAATATTCCAGATGAATGCGAGTTCTGTGAATTCTGTTTGTACTGTTTTGTCAGATTTATCCATCTTAATGCATGCGTTGCAAACCTCTGAGCGCGTGTGTATTTTGGTTTATAAGGGAGGTTTTCTATGCGAATGACCATTAAAGTGTCCAATTTCAGCCCTTTCTATTCAGCCTCATCCAGAGTACAAGCCTGCCAGCTTTTAAAGAGGATGTGGGCGTAATGGAGTTGCTTCTTAAGGAGAGAGCAAGGAAATGAAAACTTGAGATCGAAGGAGAGGCGGGAGGAGGCGGCGAAGACTTGACTTGAACTAGGTGACTTGAAGGGTATAAATTGAGGTATTTGATTTTCTCATGATGTACACCCACTGGTCGCCTTTGCAGCTCTCTTGTTCAATACACAGATATTCTGACAGCGGTGATAATCGCTTTTGTAGAGCAAAGGAGGACGGCAAGATAACTGAAGCAGCTGGTGCTCATATATGAGAGATGCCCTCCTGGCCCACAGTGATCATAAACCTCCTGCTCTCTCTCACACATACACACACACACACACACACACACACATTTTTTTCACCTGTGAGGACACACACTCACCCCCTAAATCATCACCTTTATCTTAAACTTTACTCTGAAATTCACCACGGCTGTATTTTATTTTTCCGACCTGAACTTTAAACCTAAACCTTCTTCTCCACAAAGTTTCCACTTTTTAAAAGTCATACTAGTTGTAAGAAACACACAGCACACACACACACACACACACACACACACACACACACACACAACACACTCCCCACGTTAATGAAGTCTCCCAGGCAGGATGGGAAGGCAGTTTTGTCCCTGGCACACTGCCTGGAGGTCTCGGCTGTAATGCAGGTCTGCTACTCAACTGGAAAAGGGTGGATCTTAATCATCAGTCTAATACCCCGCAGGTTACAAAATGTGTGATTATTAGACGGTCTATTCCACTGTACTGTTCATATTACAGTCATTCCACTTCTCAAATTACTTTCACTCTTTTCAGAAATGAGTGAAAGGTTATGAAATATTAAAAAGGCAGAAAAGAAATTTAAAAACTTTTTTTTCTGTGCTCAGAAAGCTTATGACAAGGTAATTGCTCAGTAAGAGGCGCGGGTGATAACCTTTAATTAAAAAAAAAAAAAAAAGCTTTTCTATCAAATCCGGTTAAACTGTATTTGAAGCTGATTTTAAGGTAAACTTTCGTTGCACAAAACTGCTTCTGAAACTGTTCAGACACCCGTTAAATACTTTGTCATAAAAGTCCAGCATTCATTGGCATCATTTCCTTAACGAAATGCAAACAGAAATCCTGAGGAATAATGGCACTTAGAGGAGGAAAGCCAGACACACACTCCTGCAATTCTTCATAGAAAATATTTATGTGTTTTTCCCTGCTGCAGAGTCATTACTTGTGTGTCTTATCTTGGATGTTTCCACTCCACTGGTGAGCCTATTTGAGCAGTAGAGATGGAAAAAAGAAAGTGGGATAAAAGGAGGAAGTGATGAGATTTTTCAGGAGGGGGTGTAAGCAGTAAAGAAGATGGGAGCGAAGACTTTAGTGGAGGAGAACAGTGGGGATGAAGAGTTAATGCAGATAGATGGATGAAACAGGTGGGTGGCAGAGAAAGGCAAAGATAATTGGATTGTGGGAGCATTCGTATTTGACGAGGGTGAATGTGCTTCCTGGCCACCCTTGCACCGTTTGGCTGAGCTCCTGAGTAATCAGAGGAGAGTGCATATGTGAACTGCCGGCCAAACGAGCATGAACACACAAAGGCCAAGTGGTTATTAAAAGGTGCCATTCACTGTGTAAGACACCATTTAAAAATGCTAACATGCACCAATGCTAATGCAGTTTCCAGCCTAATTATAGCTTTTACTGGGTCACGTTTAGGAATAGAATTACTTGCCTTGACCGTGTCTTGAGCGGTCGCAGAGGTGAGGTGATAATGAGCTGCCATGATTAGATCGTTCCAGTGGGCGTCGGGCTATGAGATGTTCAAGCAGACCTGCACATGCAGACCTCAGTAGCAGTGTGATGGAGCCTCACCATCAATAGAGAGTTAGTACAGTTGAACTGCTTCAAATAGAGCTGAACTTAATTTCTGTGTAAATTTCAGCTTGAGTTCCTCTGGAGATTAGAAAAACAAAATGAAGGTGAGGAAAAAGTTCTGCATATCCAAGAGGATTATTAATCACACTATAATAACTGACTATAATAAGTCGATCCAATAGGGAAATAGGTGGCTTGCAATCATAGGTTGAGACTCTACAGCTCCGGAGGCAGAAATACCTGCAGAAAGCAACAGAAGGAGAGAGATGAGAAAACACACAACTACGGGAGAGAGAAGATGTCGATGCTGCTGTTGTCAAGCACTCAATATACATAATCAACAATGTAAAGAAAGTACAAGTCAGCATAAACTGAAAGGAGACTAGAGTCTATATGTAGCGGCTCTGTGAGGCTGACCTTTAGCATCTATAAGGTTTACCATGTTCACCATCTGAGTTTAGAGCGTTAGCATGCTCACGACATGGGAATGTCGTGTTTATTTGGTGATAAACCAAAATATTGGACAAATTTAATGTTTGTACGAAATTTCATAACAACCCATCCAATGGTTTGTGAGACGTTCATTAAAAACAACAACTGTTAACCTCAAAGTCCGGGGATCACCAGAGTAATTAAGATCCATCCTCTGTCTATGATGTTGTCATGGCAACCCATCCCGTAGTTGTTGATATATTTCCGTCCTAAATGAAGTGATACGCCATCATTACCAGCATGTAACAAGGGGATCAATTATCAAACCTAATTCTGTACTTGGGTCATAACCCTAAAAGCACTCAGTTGAACCATCTGGTCAAAAGAAACTGGGACGGCAGCTGCTGTGTCATACTTTGAGTTTTATATCTTTTTTTATTTTTGTGGATTTAGATCAACACCTTAAAAACAGGAGCGGTATGAAATTGAAAAATAAAATTGGAGAAAACAACAGACATTTTATTCCAGAAATATTAGGGTCCATCCGTCAGTTGGTTTTCAGTATCGCCTCATTTCATTTGTAACTTTCCAGAGCTTAATCATGCAAATACAGGATGTGTGTGTGTGTGTGTGTGTGTTGGCAGGCAGGCAGGCAGGCAGGCAGGATTCAGTATTTATAGTCATTGTGAAAATCTCCAGAAGGAATCAACAAAACAGAGCAGTTTTTTTCCTTCTGTTGTATGAAAACACTCCATCACTTGTGCCTTAAAAATATACTTTAAAAAGTAAATTGTTGCATAAAACATTTGCGCTTTTACACCTTGGTACAGTGTTTCGTGTTTCACATCTAAAAACGCTGACAATCTGTCTCACCATGGTAAATGAACACACTTGAAATAAAATGTGCATAAGATGTTTCTCTCAGAGTGCTTCACCTTCAAAGTGGGTGTTATAGCCTATAATCAAAGCACACCCACGTGCAAGCCTTCTCCACTGATGGAGCTGGAAACTGAGGATGTCTATTTATGCGCTCGTGTCTCAGAGAGAACAAGTCAAGCAGTTTATGTGTGTGTGTGTGTGTGTGTGTGTGTGTGTGTGTGTGTGTGTGTGTGTGTGTGTGACGGCCGACTGGCAGACCTCATGTTGCTTTCACGCCTGACTTGGCAGCGCCGTCTCCACGACTCTCACAGCGAGGACAGATGGCAAGGACTTACCCCACTAAGAAGCCCTCCAACACACACACACGCACCCAGACGTGATGTGCAAAACAAGAACTTCCTTGGCGCCCACTGACATGTCTTTCAATCCAACAATGAGTCATGCATAGCATCCTCTCCCACAAAGTGTCTGCATTTGCGCGAGTCTGGCCGGCAGTATGCGTCGATAAATCACCTGGAGTCAGCAAGTAAGACCTCAGCGCCTGCTGCTCTTTTCCAGTTACACATCTCACTTTGCCTGCTGCCCACTTCAAACAAGAGCTTCAAACGTCTATTCTACTTTAGCCACCCTGAGGCAATCTGCATTATAAAAACATGTTCTCATGGCCAGTAGCATATTGAACTGACACTCCCGAACAAAGGCACTGATTCTAATTCAACACTGGAATAATTAGCTTAATGGCTCCCCTGATCTGTGTTTCATGGCGGTTTTTAAACCGCTGCCACTGCTTGAGAAGTTAATTTGCACTGTGAAATCTAATTGCTACTACTTACTTTTTAGTTCTATCAACCATAAACATCATATATGAGAATCAGCCACCTCTTCAAATTATGTTCTTTGCATTTGACTTGAGAGACACATCTTAAACACGTGGCAATGTAATCATTTACTTGACAATCAGACAAAATGCAAGAGGCAGTGTGTTTAAGTCATGCACAGCTGATCTGTGTGCACTCAAATGTGTGGGTGGATGATTGGGTACAAATGTGTGTGTGTGTGTGTGTGTATGTGTGTGAGAGACAGACTGTGTAGGTGGACAACAGTTTGCTGAATCTGCAAGGCCAAACAAACGGAATTCACTGCTGAAATATACCGCTGTGCAGTATGTACATGCAGCTGGTCAGATTTGTGCCTATATTGTTGGTTGTTGTTCTGGCTTGCAGTTTACATTTTGGTTCATTATAAAATATAAATGTCTATAATATATATAACATAAACTTAATTAATAAGCATGTATCATATGACCCTTTATCAACACAGATTTGCACTGCTCTTAAGCTTCAAAAAAACTATTGAGGAGACACATGTTGAGAAATTGTTTCCTACAGTCCCAGACTGAGACTTTTACGCCCTGTTTTGAATGTAGTTTGGTGGCTCTGTACATTATGGCTGTAATATATATTTTCCGTCCTCATGTACAGTAAATATTTGTCATATCTTAAATTTTAACAGTGACAAAATGTTTCCTTCTTTTCCTGTTTTCCTCACTTGATTTGATGAGTATCAATATGATATGAATCATATGCTATGGCCTTCGCAGTCACCAGATTGAACTGAACACCTATGGAAGATTTGGGTGCAACAGCTATCAACATCACCATCATAAAAACACCAAAATAAGAGGACATCTTTTAGGAAATTGGTGTTCCTCCCTCCCGTAGCATTACAGACACTTGGAGAATATCAACCAAGGAGCATTGAAGCGACTTGTCTGCTCGAGGTGGCCCAACACTGCACTAAGCCACTCTTTGCTGGCTTTACTTTAATTTGTCACCCATCTGTATGTCGTCGGAGTACTGACTTTGTGATGAGAAATTACTACATTTCAAACAGTAACATGAATGAGTGAGCAGGTGCCTTTTGACTAATCTGAACCATGAAATATAAAAGCATTTGAACATGCCAACATAGAGAAAAAGAAACTTTAATTAAAGCAGACATTTCGGAATACAGCTCCATCAGTTAATACAAATACTTGACAGATGATAGTACACTACTTTGTACATGTTTTCTATTCTGTTCTCTGATGAATGTTTAGATCTTGAAGACCTTCCCACTCTACTTTCCTTCACCTTTGTAGCTAATTTCCCATTTCCCTGAAGGCTGTAGAGCTGTATGGGGCAAGAAACAATGATCTGTGTCCAGGTATCTTGTAGGCAGGGTCATACAAGACTGTAGCAGTAGTTCTAATTTTATGGTCAGAAATTTTAGAGAAGCACAACAATGTGTCTCGAAGAAAAAGTTGAATGTCCAACAAAAAAGAAACACCAACTTCTATAAAAAAAAACATCCACTGCTCACTCCAGTGTAATCTAGGCATCATCAGGTTTGTCAGCTGGTGGTCCACATGGTTGAAGCATCTTCTCCATCAGGTTGAAGCGGACACGCGCTTTGCTCTCGTTCTCGGCGACAGAGAAGTAGTTGAGCAGGTCAAAATGTCCCATGTAAGAGCAGTAAGAGTCCCGGTGCTGGTTGACCAGCCATTCCCACTTGCTGGTGTCGGCGTGTCCTGTGCCAATATACTTGGACTGAAGATGCTCCAGTTGACTGTGGATGTTGTATCTGTCTGTCATTCTCGCTGAGATGAGAGTCCCAGAGGCTCTGGAAAAAGGAGGAGGAAAAAGTCATAAATGTGTAAGTTCACGCAGACAGATACCACAACGAGTAATGTTGCAGAAGCGATTATAATACTATCTTGTTTACAAAAGCAGCAACATTAACTACCATCTATCTACTTGAGTCAGTTACTTGCTCAATATAACCGTAATATAACAATGATACGCTGCCTCGCTTCGAATTGCTTTCTAGCGCTGTTACAAAGAAACAGCTAGCATGCTAACGTTGGTTTCAATAGCATTCTGGCTAACAGTAACGTGAGGTTAGCTAGCTGAAGTTAGCCCAAATTAAGTCTTCTCGGAACGTAACTTAAGCGGCTCCTTCATCTACATATTGTTTTTTTAGTGATCATAAAGGTTGCAAATGCAAAAGATACATACTCGATAAAATGTGAAGAGTTCAAGAGCGAAGGCAGAAGATGTAAATAATATTCAGGTCCGCTCAGTTCGTCGTATAGAAATGGAGTGATGACTTCCGGTGGGTTCGTCCTGTAAAATGAACCGGTGAGAAACACAGGCTGTAAACTTTTGTTCTCGTTCTCATATTCAGATTCAAATTTGATTCAATGGCAAGACCATGATTCAGTCCAGTTCAGTCCAAGTAAATTCACAGTTTTGTTTTGGTCTGAGAGGATGTCAACTTCTTATTGTTTAAATAAGAAGAATTCTTCTTTAAGAAGGCTGTCCTTTAGCAGGAAGTCTGTCTCTACCTCTGGATTCAAGATTCAATAACTTTATTTGTTTTAGTAATATTAATCTTATTTGTTGATTTTTAGCAGGTTACCATGTTCATCGTCTTAGTTTAAAGTGTTAGCATGATAACGCTGATGGCTGATGGGAATGTCACTAGTTTGTATTTGGTCATAAATTGGAAAATTTTAACCTGATGGCAGCGGTACGTGAAAATGTATTACAATTCGTCCTGATGGTAACATGAATGTATGTACCAAATTTCATGGCAATCCTTTGCCACCACTAGTGTGACTAAAAACATAAACATAATTTCTCACCTGTTATCAAGCATTCAGGCTGCATCTTCAAAAGTGGCCTTTTGATCCCACATATGTTTACTGTCTGACCGGAAATGATAAAATGTTTGCTTGGGGCAAAACTAACCTTTAAATCCAACATTTCCACTGGTAAATATCACAGACTGGCTGTTAACTTCCAACGATGATTCCTCCTTTTATCCAATAGCCTAAACAGCTTTTTGAAACTGGTGATTGAAGTGAATCTGTACTATATTGTATAATATTTCCATTGGTGCTTTAATTTTGTGTAGAGTAGAATTGTTGTTCATCTTACTTACAGAGTGCGTTCATCGCTAAAGTCTATAATGACAAGAAAAGTGTAACTGTTTTAGGTTTTCTGATTGTAAATCACATAAATTGTTGCAAAAGCAGTGTCCCATGTGTTGAATAGGTTTTTATAGCCAAAGCTTATTTCCAACTCCAGTCCCTTGACGGGAACACTTTGCAGTTTGGATAATTACCTAACTTTGCACAGGTTCTTTTCTTTTTCAGTTTCAGGTTATTATTATTAACAGCAGTGGAGACGTGGAGGCAAAGCAGAAGGCAACAGTCATAGTAATAGGTTGTGGTAGTGCTGTTCTCAGCAGACCACTTGTTTACACCAGAGATATGGTCATCTGGGTGGCTATACATAAACCCCTCATACATAAAAAAAAAATGTTGTAACTTTTTGCCTCTTTTACTAAGAATATTATCGCTTTTGTTCCCACTATAGCCGCTGTGAAAGATTTACAGCTATTGTTTTAGATCTTGGTCTGGCAATTTGCACATGGAAAAAAATTGCCTAAGCATTTACAAGTTGAGGTACATGTGGGAAAGGGGCTGAATTGTCAACATCCATAGATGTTGATGGCACTGTTTCTGTTTTCATGTGTTCAGCCAAAAGAGTAAAGTAGAACAATGTAAAGTAGAATAATTTCCATGGATATGCTGAAAGCTAGGCATTCAAGTCATGTAAGAAGTTTAGGGATAGAAAAAGCATCCATCATGATTAAACAAGACAACATACCCTATTCAATTAGGTCTCACAAGGACTGCTTTTCATGGTTATTGATTGTCTCTATAGCTGAAAAGTACCTGATGAAAATAATTTAGTCTGAAGGATAACGGTAATAAGAGAGGAAGGTCCATTTATCACACTGCACCATGGAGATCTACAGGGATAGAGATCACATTTCTGATAGCACGTCCTGGCAGAAACCATCTGGGAGTGAGGTCAAAGTCGTAGAATATCGTCACTGTGATGGAGACACAATATTGGAGATGCTGGAGAAAAGGAGGAAAAAAAGTGAGCATGCCCAGAGGGTCTTGTGAGCCTTCATTAGTTTCCATTCCTTTATGCTTGTGGTATAGTGCAACGTATTCAGTCTTTATGGGTAAAGTAAGGAGCTCAGTGTGGTTTGAGGGATAAAACTGGACTGTGCCTTGTCATAAGAGAAGCTGAATGCACAATGAGGGCAGCAGACAGTTGAAAGGAAGTGGGATTTGCATCAGAATGAGAACAAAGATACAATGATATGTGTCTATATGTCTTCATTTGTCTTCTGACATCCACATGAATGAGGAGAAATTAGATAGAAGGGGGGAAGAATGAGATGTGCTATTAATACAGCCTGTTACATTATGCAACTCCTTTCCATTATCTCTGTGTGTGTTTGATCGTGAGAATTGTTAATTCATTATTAGGCCTTCACTTGAGTTTCCATTACACTTCAGACTGTAGGACTCTGTAACTCAATATTCAACAGTTTGCATAACAAGCACTGTATTTTAATTAGTGGACACTGTGGAGATACTGCTGGGGAAAAACCATGTAGTGCTGTAAGTGGACAAAAATGTTCTTTTCAGAAAATTACAGATAATTTTACGGGTCCCAGAGTTTCCTATAATTCCCTAGAAAGTTGGAAGTAGGACTTGTCAAGTAGGTTCCAGGAAATAACTAATTACTGAGAAAAAGGAGACAGTGTTTGGTACGCTTTCGAGTAATTCATTCCTATCTACTGTGTTTTTTTCAGTGCACAGCACATCAGCTGAACATGAAAAATGTTTGTATTTGTTCACAGGCAGCAAAAATAGAGGATAAAGTTTACAGTAATAAATTAGTCGTCAATGAAAATGTACTTTCCCTTTGACAAGCTGAGCTGTAGTCTCCAGTTCAGCCTCAGTTCAACACACTCTGTTTTCTTCTCTAGGCTGTGCTTCGCATGGAATTTCAACAATGCAGAAATTATCTTTTTCTTTTCTCTCCACTTATACAGAACATTTAAACATACCTCAGAAAGACCTTGTTAGTGGATCTCTTTGCCATTTTTACAGAACTCTGTACAATGCATCTTTTGAAGAGCCCTTAAGCAAGGTACTCAAGTGTGTAATTACTCCAACGTGTGTGAAAGATGCTCTGGCAGCAAAGGACACGTTCATCATGTATTGAAGGTTCACTGACCTATGTGTATATCTACTGCATGCAGGAGTACAGGTTTAGTATACATTCTTTTCCTCTAGTTTTTTTGTTTTTGCACTCTGCCAGCAACCAGAAAGATGTAGTTTTATCTCATTACACCTACACCTATGGTAAAATGATAGTCACAGGGGCATGATAATCAAACTTTGACAGCCAATCTTTTAGTGAGCAGACCTGGGAACTGCAAAGCAAAGCACTAGCAGGAGGAAAGGGTAATGAAATCAGGTGGATGGATGGGAATATTGCCTGACTGGATGGCTCCTGTGCCCCACAGTCCCACTGAGTGATAGCCTAGTAAAAAATGGAGTCAGCGATATTTCCAGTGATTTAAACCAACTGCCTAAGACGGTACCCATTGCCACCCACCAGGCGTCGGAGGTAGATAGAGAGAAGAAGTAAAAAACAAACTACACCCTGTAGGGTTGTTACAGCGATGGCTGGTTAGCCGAAAGACAAACTGAGGCGGCTCATTGGTCAGATGTCAAACTGCTGGCTTTTGCCGGGTGGCTGGTTCATTGGCGGACAAAGTAATGAGGAAGATGGGAGCTTTACAGGACTCAGTGTGCTGTCCCACTCATTTACTTACTGATACATTAGCACGACCAACTGGCTGGTTTGCTTTTCTGGCTTACTTCCTGTTTGTTTTGTCCAGACAATCCATGACTTTAATTTCCCCACCACACCTGAGATTCTCTCTCCAGCGTCCGCCTCTCGCCCTCACGATGTGCTGTGAACCACACCAAAATGCAATGTTCCTCTCGGTCATATGATGAGAGCCGGTTAGCCATTCATCTAAGTGTGAAATAGCCTGAGGAAACCACTGCTCTATGACAGTGCTGAGTTGCTGGGGTATCAAGGCCTGGAGGACTTAAATCGGATTTGGCACGGCTCTGAACATACAATCTCACTCCTTCTTGGAGTTTCATAAAGGATTTATGTTTATTTGCTGTCTAAAACCCATTATTTTCTCCACTGATCACATGCTATGATCAGTCAAGAGCCTGTTTACTCGAGGCTTTGGTTTTGAGCTGAGCTGCTTTTAGCAGTGGCAAAGATAAAACAAGTCACACTCTGGCCTGTGGCTTTTCCCCTGGAGCCTTGAGAGCAGAACAGCAATGAACAGTATGAAGCAGATAACCACAAGACCCAGAGCACTGCAGGACTTTCTCAAATGAAAAGGAATCACATTTTCTATGAGTGCAGATACAATGTTGAATCTCATTATTTAGGTCATGACTGTTGCAGATACTGTATTGCATCTATTGTAGAGACACTCAAACTTTCACAAGCATGATTCCAGGATGTGAAAAACATGCACCTTTAATGAATATATACATGGGGAACATGTGTGCAGAATAATTGTTTACATGGATCATAACAAGATGATTAACCTTATCAAATACATCAAATTTAGAGGAAACATTAACAGAATGTGTACATTTGCAGAAGTATGGTATCAGCTGTTCCTTAAGGTTCCTTAAGGAGTGATTTTTTTTTACAACAAAATATCCTTCAATCTTCTCACAAAGACCCTGATTTTTCTCCTCAAGAAAAAAGACTTGGCCTATGAAATTTGAGGTCATTTAACTTGGGTTTGGTTGATTAGCTTTGGTGTGGCTGATTAGCTTTCCGTACAGAACAGGGCAGCTCCACAACATCACGTCTGAATGAGAGCAACGTCTCTGCAGGAGGAAGGGACATTCAACGCCACTTGACAATAATCGCTATGACGCGACTAATCATGCTGCCAAGTCCATTAAGATAATTCCTGGCTCCTGAACAACCCCATCCACGACAAGATGGAGTTGAAGGCATGTGCGCAGACATACATACCGTGAACACACCCACGCACTTCTGAGACTGCTTTGATGATGTTTGCTCACACAAACACCAGTGTGAGCACATCATGCGCACTACACGTGCATGCATAATCCACGGTGACCTCACAGACTGTGTGGGCTACATTCACGTATCACTTTTTTAATACATTTGTATTTTAGATTAAATATGAAGTGAGATTCTGAGATTCTGGCGTGGGAACAGGTTTCAGTCCGTTTTAATGCCCTCTTTCACTTCCCCTCAACACTTGGTAATACAAAGCACCATATGTCAAATGAGTGGCCACTTGCTGAGTGAGGGGGCAGGGTCAGAGAGGGGTAGAGGACTGAAAATGAAACGCACCTGCTCTTAAACAGGCCTAATAATTGAGAATAATACTTGATTTAAAAGACTTAGAATAAGGAGGAATAAAGGATGGCAGATGGTTGAGTGTCATTTAACATTTAATGGGATGAAATGCCGAATTATGTAGCATTATACTTCATCGTGCATTGTGCAGGAAAGATGATGGAGGATCACAATGCATATGCCCTTTGAGTTAACATAATTGTTCCCTCACTCCCTCAGCCCTTGACCTCTCAATCTCAAGGGATTTCCCATGAGGGACTGTAAAGGTAAAAATTAATTGCATCAAAAATCAATACACCTTCCTCACAGACATGGTGGACATTTATCTCGTCAAACACAGGTGTATGTACACATTTAGGTGTACTAGTTCCAGGGTCCTGGTATTGTGCATGCTGGCTCACTGGTGTGGCTTACTAGGAACAGTTAAATTTTACTGCAACGACAAGTCAAAGTTCTGCTGTAACGTCTCCATCTACAGCCAAATACACATACACACACTGAGCTGATGCAGCATCTTATGGAGATCACCTAATGTCACAATAATAATGCGTTTTACATTACAGCAATCATTTGGAAGTAAATTATAGTTCTAGGAAATAACAAGTGATTGATGTTGGAAAAGCTCCTACTCATGCTGTCGGTTGCTTTGAGTTATGTCTGCGCCAGCCCTGCAAGACACATTTTAGAATGATAGTCCACGTTTTCTCATAATTCATTTTTATTTATTTGTTATCCTCATCTCCGAGTGCACAGAGAAGAAAAGCTGTGTTGTGTTTCAGGTTGAGAATGGAAGACGTACAGACCACAATGCAGCAGACACTTTATTCAGATACAGGAAAAAAGGCATTCAGTGAGATTCAGAATTACATTTTATTCCATTAACAATGCGCTAATTAACTAATCGTCTGTACATTAGATTACAATAAATGCCATTTCAAGACTAGAATACAAGTTACGTCATGGTTGAGTCATAAGTAATGTAAACAAGCAACGGCACCGTGTGCGCAGGTAATAGACAGCATCAAATCCATTTTATTTAAAGTTTTTATTTATATACGGTATGGTGCACCAAGTGTCACCTGCTGCTCCATTACGTTAATGCCAAATAAGATAATCCTTTATTAATCCCTCAGCAGGGACATTTGCATTGTTCCAGCAGCATACAGATGTCACAAATGTCACTTTTTGTGCCAGAAGATGCATTTAATGTAAATTTTCTTCAAATGAAAAAATACTTTATTTATATTACTATAACTTAACAGTTTGCGTTGTTTCATATTTATTGTCATTATTATCTACCCATGATCTTCCTCTTAGTCAGAGTTTAACCGAGTTTAATCTTAAGTAAATAGGTAAAAATGAAACACCAAAGTATGTTTTTTGTTACGTGACATTTACGCCTGAAATGCGCTGCAGTACAGAGCATAACAAGGTGACACTCAGCTCCTTAACATTTGTTAAGATGCCTCATACTTGTCAAAGTCTGCTGCTGTTTTTAGATAATTTGGCCACATGTTTTTAAAAACGGCTTTTTTGTCATGGTAGCTGGTGGCCTGAGAGACTGGAAATAATAACACATCTACTGAATATTACTGAATAATAACATGTTTTCAAAACAAACAAATTACATATGAAACAGAAAGTTAAGTTCTGCATACATTTTAGAATTCACAAGGTTTTTAAACACATTAATATACATCTCTTCAGTTAACAAAGCAGATTCATTATGACAAGTTATATTTAGAAGTTATACTTGACTTGCTGGTCCACCATCATCTTCAGAAATTATTTCTGTACAGTATTTTACATGGGGAGATTAATACAATCATGTTCGTTCTTTACAGATAGTAAAAAATAAAATACTGGTACACAGAATATCGAGTAGAGCTACTGTAAAGGCAACTGGCAAGTATAGCATACGGCACGGCACGTAAGCACAAGCAATTCTAAAGATTACAACAGATGTACAATCCTGCTTGGCTCACTTGTTAACTTCTTCAGAGAAGTGACTCCATTTAATCCCATACCTGTAGTTAATCATACACTGGCAGTACCATATGTTCGCACTATATGCCACAATAGCATGCTCTGTGCGCTGTGCAAACAGTGCTGATGTGGCTTCCTTGCTGGTTTTCCCTTCTGTACATTCACATGTTTTTGTAGAGACAGCATACAGTGCTCTACTGCATGTCTACTTAATGATAAGTCCAAAAACAGTTTAGAAAAGGTCTTTACGGAAACAAAATAAGAATTGAAGAAGCAGGAAAGGAAAGAATGAAGAGAGGGGGGAGTAAATGACAACAAAGGTCCAAAATCGATTTTAGATCCCATACTGTCCCATAGCCGCCATAAATCCACATTTCCTACAATTTACACTGTCATCTCACATGTGCAAGCAATTCAAAAAACATCAAGGGGACGGATTGGCTTGACGTCATATGAACTCTGCAAACATAAGACAATGCACTGATCTGTTTTTACAACCTAGAGAATTAACAATGATAGGACGAGGGTTAGGAGAGGAGGTTTCGATCAATGAGGCAGCTTTGTACAGAGCAGACAGACCAAAACAACATCATATCAGTGTCTTATGTGGCTTTTATAGATCTGTCTATACATCCGTCTTCCTTTACTGCACATATTCAGTCTGTATAGTCTATATTTTAGAATAAAAATAATAATAGCAAAACGTAGATCATTTTGTAAAGTTTTAATAACATTAATGCACAATTTAGGGCAACAACTTCTGTAGTTAGTTGTAATGATGCTTGGTTTTCTGTTCAGTCTAGCTTGACCCACTTCTGTATCAGTTGCAGTAAGAGTAAAAGCCTTGCACAGCCATGCAGCTAGTAACAGTTAGACTGGTTGGCAGGTGAATGACTTAAGCTTTCAACACATCATCTGTGCTATTGAGTGTCAGTCATGTCATGGATTATTTTTTTGTGTACGTGTGGTTTCTGTTTGCGTGGTCAGAGCCCTGTGGTGACCTGCGTGACCTCTGAGTGGAGATCGTCGTTGGCAACGCCGCCACAACAGCGAGAGTCCACCGACGACCCCTCCAAGGCTAGTCATACCTGCAGAGAGGAGTTACAGGACGAGAAGGTATGTTTACGTTTTGTTGTATATAGTATATCTACATATACCCTAACATGAATGTTCATTTATTTATGTTCATTAGCTTTCTTTCCATCATCTAACTCATCTAAACCAAATGTTGAACTATTCTTTAAAGCAGATCCATGCACTGGTGTGTATACACACAGTCTACCTGTTGATTGGACCTTTCTCCTGTGTTTGCACTGTTGTGTTCGCGCTGTGGGAGCTTGCGGCTAGTGGCTCCGGTCCGGGACGAGTTCTGCATCTCCAACACTGAGGGACTCGGGGTGCAGAACTCACGGAAACAACGCTTGAAGTTCTCATCCAGGTAGCCATAAAGAACCGGGTTCAGACTACTGCAGGGGGTAAAAACAAGATCACAGTTTAACACTAGAAAATCAGATTCCCCATAAACTCACCTTTATATACCACCTGTATATACGTGTAGCAGCGGATGCACATTATCAAAAAGTCAACACAACATTTGATCTTATCACAATTTTCTTATAATAAGCATCCCATTGTCTACACTTTCCTCCTAAAATAGCACCACCCAACCTGTTGCATTTCACAGATAAAAACCTCTTTGAGATAAAAATCAAATATCAGTCAGAAAATCAAACAAACTCTCACATTTGGGAAGCAGTCACCCACAAAACGCTCACATTATTACTTTATTACATTATTCATCTGAATTAATATACCTCAATCTTTAGCAGAAATCGTTTAATACTACAGTGACTATATTTGTCAAAGGCTACTGCCAGGTGCGTACCTGTTGGTGTAGCCCAGGGCGATGCAGAAGTGCCAGGTGATAGTCTGCAGGGTGGAGCTGGGGATGTTGATCAGAGCCGTGATGATGACAAAGATGTGGATAGGCGTCCAGCATACGATGAAGACGGCAACCACCACCAGGACCATGCGGGTGATCCGACGCAGGTTCCTGTCCTTCTCCTGTGTGTGTGTGTGTGTGTGTGTGTGGGGGGGTGGTTTAGTGTTGGGGATAAGTGGGAGTACAAGATGAGTGTTGGAGAAAAGAGGAAGAAGTACAAAGAGGAAAGCAGGAGAAGGCAGCGAGGTAGGGAAGGTAATAAATGATGGATGAAGGACAGAGGAGGGTGGAGAATGAAAGAAAGGATGGGGAGAAGGTGGTTTGAGGGCGGATGAGAAGAGAGGTAAAAGGGAGAGAAGCAAGAGGCAGAGAAAAAGGAAGAAAAGCGGTGAGGAAGTGCAGTGTTGATTGAAGAGCTGTGAGTAGGAACAAATCATATCTGCAGCCTCTTTGATTTTCCACCTGTACATACACCCTCATTAGAAAGTTCTCATGTTTTGCAGCCGGTGCTTAGTACATTTTCATCAAATACAAAGTGTGAAATTATTGTTTATTATTTTGGGTCTTTTCACCTTCTACTGCAATTAATCACAACCTCAGGCTTAAGTAGATTTTCCCTAATTGCTTTCTCTTGAGAGCAATGAGTGCATCGTATTTGCCTGCCTCTGGGCAGCCTTCTATTTAACTTCACTACAGATAAAATTGATTAGTTATTCAGGGCTGGCCATGTTAGATGAGTAATTAAAAACCTTAAGTGCAAAATGTTGAAAATAACTCACTATATGCGCTAATTTTGTGAGAAAAAAAACAGATTTTTCTTAACCTGTGAGCCCGACAGCATGCGCACACTCTTGAGCCGCAGGATCATGAGGCCATAGCAGACGGTGATGATGAGGACGGGCATGATGAAGGCAAAGATGAACACGCAGATCTTCAGCAGGGTGTCCCAGTACCAGGAAGGGTGGGGGAAAATCAGCTTGCAGTCAACAATGCTGGAGGCTGTGCAGGGTGAAGAGACACACACGTGCACATAGATGTTCACATGTAAATCGCACACGAGCAAATTCACAAGTTATTTTTCATTTGTCTCTTTTTAAACTGTGCGTCCTTCCTCTGAAATGCGTTTGTTTAATCTGGTTGTGCAGCCAAATGCAGTGTTGCACAAGTGTAATAATGGTATTTAGGGGTGCATCTAATATTGTCTTTCTTATACAATCTCACGAAAAATGTTTTTTAGCTAAATGTGAAGAGATAAACTAAACTCTTCACTGACAATTATGGTTTGTGATGGTATTCATTACGCTCTCTCCTCCAAACAGAACAGGATCACACTTCAGCAGTTTCAGTGGCAGTTTTCTCTCCATTACCACTGGAATTACACACATCCTGTCAGAGAAGCCTGTCTTTGCAGGTAAAGCTATGTGTCGACAGTTATATTAGTCGCCAGTCAGGCATATAGCATTAAGTAGTTCTTCTGTGCAATTACACAGAACAACCCAAACAACTCTTCTGTGTTGTCTCCTTTTATAGAGCCTGCTGGAGTACATAATTGCTTTTAAAAGCTGGAATGCAGAGAATGAACTGAATGTGTTTTCTTCCTGCTTTGTGCTTAAATGTTTTCCCCGAGCCCGTTTGAACTCATCGTCTACCAAGGTCTAAGGAAATGAGCGTTCAACAAAGTTCAGCAAGTTCGCTGCTTCTTGAGGATTGGATGCTTTCTTTATTCAGTTCTTTTCTGTGGGATGAAATATACATGTTTTACCATAAAAGTGTCACAATCAGCTTTAAGCATATTTCCAGGAGAGCTTATTTTATCTATTTATTATGGTTGCCATGAAGGATATACAGTATGTCTAATTATGCATCACATACTGACTAACGTAAGGGGTCTTTTATGTATGCATGCTTACGAGTGACGGCAGCGGAGGCCTTGAACATGACAGGCAGCCCGATGGCTGAGGAGAGAATCCAGTTGCAGACGTTGACTATCTTGGCGTTATGTGGTGTCCTGAAGTCCAGCGCTTTGACTGGGTGGCACACGGCGACGTAGCGGTCGATGCTCATGGTGGTCAGCGTGAAGATAGAGGTGAACATGTTGTAGTAGTCGATGGACATCACCATTTTGCACAGCACGTCTCCAAACGGCCAGGTCCCCATCAGGTAGTTGACGCTCTGGAATGGTAGCGTGCTGGTGACCAAAGCGTCGGCCAGAGCGAGGTTGAAGATGTAGATGTTGGTGGCCGTCTTCATTTTAGTGTATCTGCACAGAAAGCATGGATTTATTATGAGACAACAGGACCCCTGGACACAGACATGTAAAAGGCCCCCCACTGCTACTACATAGGAGCAAGACCCCCAGACTGACTACAAATGATGTGGCTGCATCATTTGTCTTGTGTCTCTTTGTAGTAGTTTTGAGTCTTTGTAGTTGTTTTGACTCTCTCTGGCTATTACCCAGAAGGTAGCTATAAACCTGCATCCTTTCAAACATAAAGAAGACGGGACTACAAGGACACAAGTAATAATTTGCCAAGAAATAATTTAAATGTTTTTTGCACAGGAAGAGCCGCAATCATTGAACTCCTGTCTTCTGAACACCATTTGCAGAATTTGAAAGCACAGCTGAAATTCTTCCCCTGCTCCACCAGCTAAGTTGCAATCATAGAAGGTGCTGCATGAGCTGGGCAGAGTATCCTGGGATGGTTTATGAATAATTCAGGCCCCTTGCATCAGTTACCAGCTCATTTTGTAATAGCAAACTTCTTGTTTAATCAGATTTAATGGCTAAAAGAAGCTGTCCAATGGGGTAGAGCTCCAGACCCCTTGCGGTTTTAAAGGTTTACAGAGCATACTGTGCACAAGTGTTTGATGAAATGTAAAACACTTTTTAAATTATTTCAAGCTGTTTTTGTGTATTTCATTCCTTACAACTCATGTCCCAACAGATTGTTTACTATTCAGGCTTTGGCGCACCCTCCTAAACCAAATTGGAAACATGAAGGAACACAAAATCGCTTACACTGAGGCATTTTTTGAGAATTACTTAAAAGATGCATAAAAAGGTCCACTTTCCACCATGTTGACAAAGAAGGGACAAAGGCCAAAGGGCTCTTTGAGTAAACCTGCTCCTCAATCAGCAGTAGGTTTTTAAGGGTTATCAAAGGATTTCGACGATGGTCCCTTTTTTTAGTATATTAACCTCCTAAGACCTGGCATCCACATGCGTGGACATCACATTTTGGGTTATACCATAATACTTAATTCTGCTTATATGGAAATTCAAAATTGTCCCCGTATGCGGAACCACATCATGTCAACAGATGATGCTTAGTTTTTATACTTATCAGGTCCCAATAAGCCCAAATAGCAAAGAGAAATTAAGATAGAGCTTGGGTCTTAGGAGGTTAAATCAATATGGTGGAAAGTTGGGCAAAGAAGAGAGGTAGTTCAAAGAGCATGGAGGATAGTGGAGTGTTTACAGAAAACAAAAGGAAGAGTCTGGATCCATTAGCAGACAGGATGAAGCAAATGAAGTGGTTCGACTGTTCAGAGTTCTTGTCAGCAGAGAAACATACTATGTTTAGCGTTTGTTGTCCACTTCGCAAGGAGGCGAGAGTGAAGCTGGACTACTTCAAAAAAGGTCTGAAATGGTTCATCTTGTGTGCCACAACCTGTAGACACACCCACAGCCTGCAGCTCGAGACCACATCAGAACGTTTGACAAGACAGAGTGAAGTATGGCATTTACGTCAAGCTGCTTTTGTTTTTCATGATGTTAATGTGAGAAGGATTTCATATTGCTGGGTCCTCCGATGAGGTCAATATGCCTGCAAGCTATTATAGAGCTCCGCAGAGTGGCAATACTCAGTAAAGAGCTAATCAACCCAAATAATTAAGCTATAATTAAGCTATTCAATTATATTTTCATTTATTAATTTTGCACTTAACCCATAAGAACCCAGACCCCTTTCCCCTCAAAGGAAAATTATGGGGAATACACCACAGACCAAGTGGACCACATTGAAGACATTTCCTATGGGGGTTTTTTTTATACTACCCCTTAATGTCAAAGATCTGTGATGTTACATATACGTTACATTGGGCGTTTATGGTAAATGTACTTGTTTTATATTAATTTGTTCAAGAAATATGGTCAAAACAGGTTGACTGTATACAGGACACACCATTATATTTGAAATTAGTTGCTTCCTTCACTTGTGTTTACATGTCACACCACCATTTTTTCACATGACTGTGACATGACCACCACACCAGGATGTTTCGTATATGTCGCATAGGGACTTAATGAGTTAAGATCAAGCACAAAGCTGTATAAGGAAGATTCTGGGGCCTTTGAAGTGTGTGTTACACTGGTGTCACCATGGGTTCTTATGGGTTAAAATCCCATTTACGTGATAGTCAGATGACACCACTCTTCTGTCTCTCCGTTCGCAGCTGGTTAGCTTAGCTTAGCATAAAGACGGGAAACAAGGGGAAATAGTTAGCCTGGCTCTTTCAAATGGTAAGAAAACCCATCCACCAGTACCTAAAACCGAAGTGTAAACATTACAAAAGGGGTTGTGTGTTGGACTATTTCTTGGCTCTGAGCAGTTGCCAGGCAACCAGCGGGGACTCCAGGAGGTTACTGGTTCTGCACCAAGAAATAGCCAAGCAAGCATAAGCATATGTCCCAAAATGCCAAACTCTTCCTTTTATTTAATTTCCAAAGCACAACAGTAGACACTACTTAGACACGTCCCTGCCGTAATGTTATTGAATTAATCTGGATACACAACGAGACAATGATACATGAAGCCCCCAGGCCTTCCCTTTAATTTACTTCTGTTTTGTTCTAGCACTCTCCTCAATAATCCCAAATCCTCTTAACAACCAAAGATGACAGTTAGTTCATTAAATTCTGATTAACTTTAACACTGACAGCTTAGTGTGTTTGTTATTTCAGGCTTTATTTGCACAGGGACCAACGAGACACCTCGAGATGAAGTAAAAGCTGTCACCCTACACAGAGTGGTGTGCTGGAGCTGGAGGTAATTTCCAACATCCCCTTATTGACTTTGAGACTGTCGTTAACATGGCTGCAGATGACAGCTCGTGCTTCTCCTGAGTGTTTGAGGCTTACGTATCAACAGCATGCTGCATGGGGGTGAATGGCCTCATCTTGTCTAAATTAACTCAATGAGGTGTTTTTTTTAATGAGATTTCAGCTTTAATTCATTCTTCACCCTTGAGGTTTTGCCACATTAATTACCAATTTATTGTCAATATGTTTTGATATAATATTGCGAAATTTCTTTGCACTCTTTTATTATTTAGATTTCTGAAAACCGATGCATTTCTAAATGTACAGTAGAGGAACTTGTACTCATAATCACATAGATTCTTGTTGGTGTATTGTTATCTTTCCAACAGTACACATATTGTGTGTTAAAGCCATTTATGTGGCTCAAAACTAGCTTGCATTAATTTCCTTAGAGCTGAGAGGTCAGTTAGCCAAGACTCTGAGGTGTATTTTGTTCGTTGACCCGAGCCAAGTATAAAAAGTGGAGCAACGATAATCTGTTCTTTTTCACTGAGAATATAAGTGTAGTGGGAAAATACAACATATTCCTTTTTCACCCTGAAGAGTTCATTTTAGGTCAGGGGCATTTGCTGTAGTACCCTTACCACTCTGAGATGCAGTACGGTCAGCCGGGCAGGAGCAATTGAGTTGCTGTCGGGGCCGTCCATCTGCAGGCGTAAATAAAACAACTCCCTTGTTGCCGGTGTTCTGTTTTCCTAAAATTCCCACGACAATAATGACAGTCGTCAGAGTAGCTACTACCAACTTAACCAAGTGCTGTGACAGCCTACACATAACCATAAAAGAAATTACTTTAGATCTAAAAATGTAATCAAGCTGGCTTTACATTTCATTAAAAACGTATTTGCTGTTGTACACTAGCAGTATGTAAAGGTCATTTCTAGGAGGCAGGGTTGCCCGTGTCTGTGCAAGATGTTGTTTCCTGGAAAAGAGCTACCCACTATTGTGTTATATCAATTGTCAGCACAAAGTTACAAAATAATTTACAAATTAAAATACAAAAAAACGCATTATTACTTTATGAAGTATAAAATGAATTCTCCTGCCAGTAGCAATCATTTGATAAGTATCACTCATAAAGAGGATACAGATCTCCCGCGGATGGTTTCTCATTTTGGAAGAAACTCTGACAAGACATTTGAAGCCCTGCTCGTTCCACATAAACAGAAGATAAGAGCAATGTCTCATTATGTCAGTAAACAGACCGCAAACAAAAATGTTTACGGCAAATATTCAGCCCGTTATTGCTAGGAAGGGAGAGTGACAGTGAAGCCACAGAGAAACCAGACAGAAGTAACCATGTGCAAAGAGTAAATCTTCATTAAGCTGCTTCTGTGAATAAACAACTCTCGACAAGAGAAATTGTTCAATCTGCCTCTAAACTACTTTGACTCGGCCTTTTCCTGCACCGCTGAAGCGTAGAGGCGGCAGATAGATGTGTAGTAATGGACCTTAAAATCATCCAAAACAGTCCTTTCAGTGAAATCATGTATAATTCATAGCTTTCCATCAACCCATTAGTAGTGGTTCCCACCTGGGGGAGTGAGATGTTTTCTCTGTCCTCCTGTTTCTCATCTATCTTTTTTTCTCCTTAAATGAGATAAAAAACAGACTTGATAATGACGGTAAATCATCCCTCAGACGATTCTCAAGAGAAGCTGATTAACAAACTCATCACACGTGCTCTCAGTCGAAAGAGAGAGAAACCTCGGGCTAATCTCACAGGCTGTCCTCTGGGAAACATTATTCAAACATTCAAATCATTTGACACATATGCAGATACACGACATTTATATAACAATGCTCTGGAGGGCAGTTGAGAATTGGTGGCTTTAATATACACAAATTCAACAAATGTGGCCATTTTGGCAAAATTGTTATTATGATAAAATACTTTGGTTTCACCAAACTCTGACTGAAGACCCCAAAAAATGGTCTATTTACGCCATCTGACAAATTATCAAAAGGAAAATTACAATAACCTCCAGCCTGGCTCTCTAACGAGCCTCATCTGTTGCTGAAATTGTAAAGTAGAAACACAGAAACAGCTATTTAACTGGTCATTTTTCTTTTGAATTAGATTTTTTTTTTATTGGTGACACATTTAGACTTTGGCAATGATAAGCGAATTAGAGAAGTGACCACTTTTTCAAAGATGGTACTTTCACGTCTAATGTGATCAGCTGCAGGTAAAATATGGTTTACCATCCACCCATTTATATAGATTTATATAGCCCCCCCACATGGTCCAGTCAAAAGGAGTCTCTCTCTGAAGAACCCAAACCATCTAAAATCTCCACAGAATGAACTCTGAGATGTGTTCATATGTCACCCTTTTGGACCTGTGTACTTAGTAGTCCTATGTAGAAATATGTTGTTCTTAGCCGCAAAAACATAAATAACACTTAATTGGAAATCTGAATACCCACCTACAACACCTCAATAGCAAAACAAAATCTCAAGTTGCTCTTTTTTTCTTTTCTTTCCTTTCCTTTGTGTTGAATATATTATAAAGGGGGAATAAGGACGGCTTGTTTGTTTTCTGAAAGACATAAAAATAAAAGAAACTAAATCTACAGCCATGCTGGCGGCTCTGCAATGCTCTACTTTGACACAGCTGTGCTTTGAGCTAAATGCTAACGCCAGCATGCTAACATGCTCAAAACAACAACAGGTATAACGTTTACCATGTTCAGTTCAGCCTGGTAGCACGCTAACACACAGCTGGGTTTGATGAGAATGGCATTCATTCTGCAAATATTGAGTCATACGCCTAAAAACATTTGACTTGTGGCACTAGAAGAAAAGTAATTTGGATTTATTTTCTGGTAAATTTCATAGTAATCCATCCAATATCTGTTGAGATATTTCAGTCTGGCCCAACATTGATATCGCTGGAGTGTGGCTAAAAACAAAATAGAAATAAAAGGAAAATAAAGACAGAAAATGAAAACGTGGGCAGCATGAATGTGTCCTCATATTTTATACTGTTGACTGTATATGGTTGGGGATATTTCTTACAATTTGAATTGTGATCATATAAGTGAACAGACCTCTTTTACAACACTATTACATGTTTAGACACCAAAACTCTCCACTGGTGCCAGTAAATGTTGCATGTACCGTCTATGTAATTAGGATGACCCAGGCCAACCCCAGCTGTTCAATAGCAATGGATGAATATTGGCCCAATTATTTCCGGCTGCTAATAATGTCAGAGCTCCGTTGCCTCCTTGTTCAACTAAAGAAACACAGAGGCAGTGACTGACGTGAGCACACGAGGGACAACTAGGGAGGAGAGAAAATGCATTCTGCTCGCCCAGCATGTCCATGGTTCGTCCCTTCAAATATGCCTGTTAATTTGATGGTAACTGTATTTTCACATGAGGACCATGCTTCACCATGGCAACAACAGTGACCAGGCAGAGGAGAATCATAATAAAAACATAAATAAACATTTGTTGTCACATTCCTTGGCTTTAAGGTCTCTCTGTGAAAATACACGTGACATGTACAGTGCTTAACAAATTTATTAGACCACCACCCAGTGTAAGGTGTTGGCCACCGCTGCCCTAAATCAACAGTATTGCTGATTACCAAAATGTAACGGTTAATCCACCAGTATGTGCAAGCCACGCTCTTTAATCAAAATGATATCTTTAATGCTAAAATATAATTATTGTTGTTATCCATGAATTCTCAAATTTACTGTTTTACAAAGAAAAAAATAGTAAAGCACATTATTATTTTTTGATTGAGATGCCAAATTACAGTTATTTACTTGCATTCCTGAACAGAAAAATTTGTTTTGTGGTTGCAAGAATGCAAGCTGTTACAGGGCCAAAGGAGGTCATACACAATATTAAGATTTTTGGTTAATATATGTGAATAAGGACTATTTGTTCTAGTTTGTTATTTGCCTAATAAATAACAATACAATATTTAGTTTGAAACACATTTTTGACAGATTTCTAAAATGTTTGTGTTTTCTCATTTTTATGACAGGTGGTCTAATAAATTTGTTAAGCACTGTATGTGTTGTGATGTTTTGATCAGACATTTTGATGTTTTCCTGTGTTTACATGTTCCTTCATTCCTACTGGCTGATGCTGTCTGATGGGTTAAACACCAGCCAGTGAATATTACCTGCACTCTTGTATAATTCAAGGGCCGCAGCCCCTAAAGGAGAATGTTAAATCTCCATAGGTGAACATAAACCTAATTCAGTTTTGTTTTATTTAGTTAACGGCACAGTAATAAAACATAAAAGCAAAGTGACTGAGAAAAAAAGAGCTGAGGCTATTCATTTGTGTGAAGTGAGCATGAATAAACACATGGGTTTATAAAAATAAAATTGAATTACGATTTATTATAGTTTAGAGCTAATGCCCTGCTCAGTGTAAGCTGGTCTTAAGTAAACATTTCCTCTGGGTTTTTGTTGCCTGGTGCGGAAATTAATTTCTCAAAGTGATCATTTTGGAATGCTAGCAGATATTAAGAGAACCATTACTTGGCTGGACGTTTAAAGCTTCCCTTTTAGCCCCAGTATGAGCTCTGTTTATCTTTATGTGGAACAGGCCTGTCGTGAATCAACAGTCTTGTCACCATATTTCAACAAACGTCAAGGTGAAACCTACACACTTGTGGTCAGAAACTGTTTAATTTTCATGGCCCTTGTTACACAGCAATCTAAACATAGTTCATCATCAGCCAGCAAAGCTGGCCTGTGTATGTGTAGCCTCGTGTATGATTCATGGGCTGCTGCTGAGTGCAGATAAACCATTAAGGCCTGGTTGCAGAAACAGAGGCTGCTCATGTGAACAGACATCTGTATGCCTCTGGCTCCGACCAATAACACTGTCCATTCACACTGTGAGGACTTTGATGGATTAGGGTGCATGGGGTGTGACTGTGTGCATGTCTGACTGCTGGGCATGTGTTTGTGTGGCAAGCAGTGATGTACGCTCTTGAGGTTTGTCTGTGTTTTTTACTGCATGTATGTAGTACTTTATCATTTTAACTTTATAATTAAGATATTGATAGATGAATACATACGATATCATGGTATAGTACTTTGGGAAATCAATTTATTTTTTATTTGTATGGACAAAATAACCAGACGGGAATATTTGTTTTCGACTGATTCAGCTAATTAAATACCTGACAAATCAATCATCCAAAGTCCAATATTGCCATAAGTCAGATAGGTTCATTGATTTGCAACATTACCCACAATGACCTCATTCTCCCACAGATATTAAAAGGGATAGTCACCGTGGTATAAACAGTATGGCAAAATCTCAAGACAGTTGGCAAGTTTATTTATATACCGTTGTATCGCCAAATAGTAGTGGTGACCGGTAACAACTGTCAAGACCAACAAGACTTTGTGAGGCTTCAACGGTGATTGTAAAGAAAACCAAACTGTTAAATAGATAACGCAAAGTGTTGGACAAACTGAAACTTTGACCTCATGATGGAGCTAGAGGAAACATCAAGGGATCACCAAAGTTATAAGCATTCATCCTCTGGGGATCATGAATGTTTGTACCAAAATATGTGCCTTTATCTGTTCTAAATCTAGAGGTATTTCACTGGATAAATAAAAATCATGACCTGCTGCTGGGGCTCAATAAAAAGTCAGGGGATCATCAACATTATAACAATTTAGGGGGAAATTAATGTCTGTACCAAATTCCATGGCAATCTATCCGATAGTTGTTGAGATATTTCACTCAAAAGCACAAATGTTAACCTCACTGTGGCGCTAGAAGAAAAGTCAGGGGATCACCAAAGACATTAGGATACATCGTATGGGGACCATGAATGTCTGCACAAAATGTCACGGCAACACATCCCATAGTTCTTGAGATATTTCAGTTCGGACCAAACTGGTGGACGGCAGACTGACATTGCCATCAACAGAACCACGACACTAGCATGGCTAAAAATGTCCCAACAAATACCCGCAATTAACAGTTAACTAACAAAAAGAGACTTTCAGTCATACTTTAGGAAAAATAAGTGTTTAGAACTTACTAACCATAAGAATGGATAGTAGAAAAAAAGTCAATTATGCTGTAGGAATGGTTTTGAGAAGTTTCTACGGACATTTTGATGTTTTTATTTTTCACCATGAATTAGAGTCGCCTTATGTATCTATTGTGTCTGCTGTGAATCCAAGCTGACTACAGCTGCCGTCCTCTGTGAAGAAGCAAGCTACAAAGCGTTTCAAGCCTACAGGGGATGAGCGTTTGATTCGTTTTGGCTCTCAAGAGGATCATTCAAGTTTAACTTAATGGGATTATAAAAAGGTACAAATGACTTATAAGGAACATAATTAAAAGCTAAAGTAATTTATGCTTTCTTTAACACTTCATGTAGTAAAATGCTTGATGAAACATATACTGAGCTTTAGTGTTTAGTTTAGAGTGATTTGTCTTCAGAGCCATAAAGCGAAGATGTTAAAAATCACCTCAGCGTGTTAAGGTCAGACATTAGGTTTATTAATTTGATGCATTAGGAATATGGAAGATCCTGAGAGTGATGTAGCTGTGAAAAGCCAAAGATAACAGCACGATCATGGAACAGAAATAAGAGAAAATCACCATAATAACACATATTTGTCTCATGTCCTGAAATAAAAAGAAAAACCAGGAGGCATTAGCCATTAGAGACAATAAATAAATGACTTCTCTTCTCTGTCTACATGACAGTGGGTACTTACTGCTTTATTACTGTAAATGTTTGCAAACCATATTTCCCTTGTGGTACAAGCTGAATTGAAATAAGCCCCAGTTATCTTCTTTTTTTTTTTTTTATCTCTTGGAAATTATTTCAGTAAATGGAAGTCATTAGAAAAGCACCACTGGGAATATGCTGCAGGCGAAACAGATCCCTATACAGCCTTAAACGTTAATAAATGGACCCACACACATTGTCAGTGGCCCTGACAGACTGACTGAGATATTGCACTTCTGACAATGATACAGAAGGTAGATAGATATTTTACGAGTAATACGATGAATGACACTAACTGCTTGAAGCAACAAAACGCGAATGCTTGAATAGTAATCAGCTGAAAAGAGTAAGAGCAGTTAATATTAAATAAGCAATAAGGCAATGTTTTTTCAATCATCACTGAATCAAATGATACTGGTTATGTGAGACTTGCTAGAATAAATACCCATTTTCTGACGGGAAAAAAACAGTGCTGGCTTGTAAAATACTCACTGGACAGCTCAGTACAGGAGCTAACACTGTATGCTACCTGCCCAGAGCAAACAATAAAGAGCCAAAGTAAACTAGTGAAGAAAGTCAAACATTTGAGCCAAAAAGAGGAGGTGACGGGCCGAAACAGGACTAAAAAGGCCAGTGAATATTGGCGTTATAGCCAGTTTTGATTAAAGAGTTGCAAAGGAACTGTAACTCCCTTTTACTCATTCCCTTTTGTGTTTAAACATGCAGAGGTGGAGTGAAAACTCCACAGTAGACATTTCTGCTGAGAGTTTGATGGTTATTTACTTCAGCTTCAGAAGGTAACCACCATAAAGCTATCAGCAAAAAAAGGTTTATTTCTCTTGTTCTCTCTCATTGACGCTCTCAGCTCATTCGCTCTTTTTTAAAAGTAGTTTTATTGAAGCAATTCGCGAGTTGAAGCAGCCGCAGTGATCAGTCAGCAAGCTCCATCCTGATAGTTCCTGAACCACTGCACCAGGGACTTACTCCTGGAAGTAAATTTAATCCCTAGCTCCTCCAATCGAAACAGTAGAGTTCCTTTACAAACTA
This sequence comes from Enoplosus armatus, assembly GCF_043641665.1. Lineage (NCBI taxonomy): Eukaryota > Metazoa > Chordata > Actinopteri > Centrarchiformes > Enoplosidae > Enoplosus > Enoplosus armatus. The sequence continues at coordinate 7,627,124 of NC_092191.1, read as the reverse complement.
ACTTAACACCAGGCTGAAACACAGTGTTTTGCTGCCCTCTCTGGTTGAAGCCTGATTCACCTCTGACCACACCCAGCATCAGTGATGAATCTTGGAGTCTTCTTCTAAAATCGCTCCTGCAGCATAATTCACGTGGCTGCTCTTCATCTGTACGCTCAGTATGTTGCAAACATAGGTTTGCCAAACTATGGCTTAATGTGTTACTTCCAGTGGAGGTTCAGGTAGGATGACAGACATAAGTGGCTCCTTGAATGAAAAGAGAAATAAAGAAAGGAGTAAAAATATCCTGAAGTATTTGGAAAGAATGATGACAGAATCCATGTTGAGTTACTGGTGACTGTTTTTCATCACCGTCTGAAATAGTTTTAGAGAAATGGGACTCAACACCAACATGCAGAGAGCCACTCGTAGCTTCTCATTCATCAAACAGCACTTCCACGTCTGAGCCGTCCACTCCATTAAACACTTCAACTTTTCGTCACAAAAACTGTGTTGTCATAGAAACTCTCCACGGGTGATAAAAGCATTACTTCCCTGAACCCTTGTTTTGATAAGATTTTGCAGAGGTTTTTGTGTGTTTCGGAAAGAGAGAGAAAGACAGCATTTAATGATTGACACCTTTATCACAGTGGGCTCTATTTTACCAGAGCAATCACAAAGATGAACCCAAAGCACAAGGTCATGTGTGCAAGCTCAATGAGCGCGTAGCCAAACACACTTGCTATTTTCATTCATATACCAAATACCAGTGACATGTGCAAAAGGGACCAAAAATAGGAGGGTGTGGTGATTATTAATTATTATCCTCTCAGCCAAAAATACTAAAGCGACAGGCAAAGTGTATTTTAGGATCAAGAAAGTGGCAACATGTTGCGCTGGTTGCATTAGAAAGATAGTGAGCTGTGAACAGAGTTCCTCCTCTCTGTTATATCTTGTCTTTCTCTTTCCAAGTTTGCTTCATCCTCAGTTTAAAGCCTCCTAAATGTCACGGCTGGTGGGGCAGAGCAGCAGGGAACATGAGGAATAGGACCCAAATGCAGAACACTGAGGCAGGGCAGATGCAGTGCAGGTAATTTATTGACAAAACCAAGGGGACAAAGACGTACAGGATGGTGAGGCAGGCAGGGGTCAAAACCGGGAAAAACAGTCCAAACAGGCAAACAGATCAGACAAGGAGCAGGCAAGAATCAGAGTCCAAGTAGAACATGAAAACACGGAGACAAGACAAGAAACAGAGAGCAGAAACATACAACAAACTGGCACTGAAGAGAATGAAGCACACAGACTGAATACCGAAGCAAGGTGGGGATAACGTGGGGCAGGTGAAACTAATCAGGGCAGGTGCAGACAATCACACAGGCGGGAAACACACAAAGGCAGGAAGTGAAGTAGGCAGAAACAAGAGGAGAGGTAAGTAACAAAATAAAACAGGAAACATGAAACACAAATGACCAAATTAACTAAACACATAACCCAGGAAGCAAACTACCCTTGAAACTGGCACCTAAACCCTAGATCTGTGTTACGTTTCCACTGCAGACAGTACTCTTAAATGTAGGCAGGGTTGTTGTCAAGTAGCGTGACATCATATCGCGGTACAGTAATCAAACTCTGACTAGTTGATCGTCCACAGAACTAAGTTGTGCGCCAATCAACGGACTGGAGTGTTTCTAGCTCCACCTTTAAGTCCCGGGTCAGTGTGCTTGGTACTTCAACAAAAGGGTAACAGAAAAACGGGACAGAATGGAGCGGTTCTATCGGTACCATCTACAATTTTCGCCAATGGAAACAAAAATAATCCAAATTTCATGTGTAACGAACTGAACTGGACTGAAGCTTTCTGGATTCGGCTTGACAACGCACATTTCCTCAGCTGTGACTCGCTTACACAGTAGTAAATAGAAAAGTTAGTTACACTTCCAAAAGGAGGAAGAAGGAATGCATTTCTGTACCAAAAAGTACAACTGTTGCGATCTTTCAGCATGTGGATAGCAAGCTATTACCGCTCAGGCCCAGTTGAATCATCATGACAGTGAAATGAAGCTGCTATCGAGTCCATATAGAGTCCTGACAAACCAGGGCTGTCTTGTGAAAACATCACATTTCCACGCAGTTATAGTTCAGTTATCCCTCCGTTTCCATCAACCTTCTCTATTTCCATTACAATTTGTTTTGTAGTTACTTCATTTTGGGTCAGAACTTGGTTTGTAGTACTTTTTAGCTCACCTTGCTGTTATTCTGCATTGCTCTGTGTATAATGGCTCAGCTAAAAAAAGAAAAGGGCAGTGATTTGACTGACAACATGGTATTTGACTCTGAGGTTTTTCTACTGATGATTCAGACCATCGACCTTTAGGGGGCAACCGTACGACAAACTGTCACAAACAGTTTCAAGTCTCATTCAAGCCATTGTGTTGTGTAAAACTTCGGGCTCGCACCAGGATTGGGTTTGGTTATTTTTGAATGCAATTCATTTTTAAAATTGTTTCTCTTTGTCTCTCTGAGTGTACCATACAATGTGTTGCAAGCAGAAATGAAATGCCCACCAGAGAGGGGAAAGAAAGTGTAGCAATGTCTTGCATAGTGAGCTCATGTCAGAAATGGACGAAATTAAGCAAAAATACAGCCTGGAGTCTCGGGTCGGGTTTTAAAAACTCACATACCAGACCTCCACAGAGGATTTGTACCTTCAAAAGGTTTAAATCTGCAGTTCCTTTTTCACAATTCAACATGTAAACTGTTGCCTTACCATACAAAACACACATCAAGGTGGTGAGAAGTGTTACTCCTGACCAGATCCAGCATGTGCTCACTGGCGGATACATTTAATGAAAACATACATCAACAGTGATTGGCCTGACTGGAAGTGACGTAAAGAGATCAATATCCATGGACACACGACGACAAACTCCAGTAATCGGTAATTGACACAAATCGTCCACAGAGACATTAAACAAGGTGACCCTCAATCTGTGTTGTTGTGTGATGTTTTGTAATTTGCAGTTCTTGGAGCACACATATCTTTCCGTCAACCTTGAGTGCAGCAGCAGTAGTGTGATAGATTACCTGTTTCAAGGAAGTTCCACGTCCCTGAAAACTGATGGTGAAATTAATTTAAACCAAGGACTAAATCGATCACAGAATATGTAGAAAATTGGCAGCAGTAATGTGAAATGTGTGTCATTTGTATTTAACAGGCGAAAACATCCAAAACAACCAGATACAATAGGTGAAATTATCAAATTGTTGCAGTGCTGAAAATTAGTTCAACCTATGAGGTGTTGGTGTTTTGCTAATTATTTGTAAGAAAAAATAACTCATAAAGACCCGTAAATTCATGTTTTCGGAAACAATTGTTCAAAGCCACAACAATCCAAACTTGGCCCAGTTGAAAGACGCTTGAATTTAGTTTGCAAAACACTCCAAACAGCCTCCAAATGGGTTACATGTGGGCACGCACCACATGTACTCAACAACCAGTGTATTGTGTTCTGCTCATGGGTTTGACAATTGCTGCGCACTTCAATGTGATTCACTCTTGTAATGGTTTTCCATCTCCGGAAATCTGACAAAAAGAAATAGGGAACCAATTTAGGCCAAACCCAGATCCTTGGTGATGCTGGTAATGGAAAACAGGGACCGCAAGAAGAGTTTATCAGCTTGTTGCTTAGGAACACTATTGTTAATGTCCTGGAGATCTTCTACAAAGGGTGTCTCAGTGCCCTTGGCCTCTGTCTTAAATCCACATTCAATAAGTGAAAATGTTGTACACAGCCTTGTGGAAAATCACTTTCTTTTAAAAGATAAAAAGATGTACGGAAGGCTTCATGCACCTACAAGTGTGTGTGTGTGTGTGTGTGTGTGTGTGTGTGTGTGTGTGTGTGTGTGTGTGTGGGTGGGGGGGAGGGGGGGTGTGCAACAGAATCGTCAAACTGAATTTGAGAACCCTCTGGTGCTTTGAAATGCCAGCCTTGATGAAGAAAGACATGTTTAACAGCACCTGTCATAGAGTATAAAGAGTCAGAATCAGGGTAAGCGAGTGAGTCACTTTGTAATTGACAGATGGACAAAGGAGCCGAGAGCTCCCATCAATCATCAAGAAGAGAAAAAGACGAAATCTGTCTTGTGACCCCTCCTCTTTAGTTAATCGTCGCTCCTTCAGTCTCTCTCATAACAGTGACTATCACTGCATTCGTTCATTTATTTCCCCTGTGATCTCTTCAGCCTCCACAGCCACAGTCTGTCCAGTTCTGAATGTTTTGCAGCCTTATGTAACTGGTCTCGAATGAGCGATCCTCCTTCTCCTTCTTTGTTTTTCTGTCTTTGTCTTTTTTCTTTCTGTCTTTCGTCCTTTTGCTGACTTCAACAGAACACCTCCTGTTGAATCCAGACTGGCAGCCCTCTAATTTTCCAGCAGCGTCCAGTGAAGTTAAGAAGCTCATTACTCATAGACACACACACACACACACACACACACAGGAAGGACAGCCTAATTACCTCTCTGCACTCTCTACTCATAATTGTCTCTGCACCACCCTGTTGTGTGCAGATACTCAAATTTAGAGAGAGGAGCATGTAGAATTCCCTTCTGTTTGAGCTGTTAAACCCTTCTGTGCTGATAATAATAACAATTATTGAAATTCAGGCATTTGGGAAGTCAAACAGTTAATCTTCATTAGCAGCTGATAGTTATATTGTTTCCAGGTGGCGGAGGTTAGGTCCTGAATACATTTGTCTTAACTCATTTTGCGCCAGGTGAGTTTGTCAGCACTCAAAGCAAACAAAGTAATAAAATGCACTAAATTCATGGGCGAGCGGCAATCATTGAGCTGTCTGCTTGTCATTGGTTGACAGCAATGATGGCCATAGTACACAATGGCTGCACAGCTGTTACAAAACTGAGGTCAGAGCGCCGGGTCTCGAATGTTTACAGGCTGTAAAGAGGTAAGAGAAGGACGTGCAGAGTGCTGTGCACCTCCGCACAAACACACGCAGAGGAATGCAGCTCTGAATGACAGATGTTATTCTGCGATGGTAGGAGGTTCAGGGCCGCTGGAGGCACGAGCGTCTGCTGATGTTTCAGTTGGTTTACCTTCTGTGCATACCACGAATAAATCCATATGCTGGATGCTCCTACACTGTCTCAGCTACTACGTGTTAACAGCCACATGAGCACGATCTCGCACCTTCACGCATGGGGATGCTAATGAATACACATGAAAGGTATCTACACTTTTAAAGCAACCACGGTCCATTAACAAGTCTGTCATCAAAGAGAGGGTTTAAAAAAGCTCTGTGATTCCCAGAGCTGATTTAAATGCATTTTCTTTTTCTTGGTAAAAAAATACTATGCATACCTAGTGACTAATTTGTGTTAATGTGGGGGGAGCCATTCTCTTTCATCCAACACAACTCACCTCCTGTTAATTGAAGTTGAAACTCATAGTCATAGTCTGTATATTTAACTTTAAATGCAGGAATCTGATCTTTTGTTTTGTATGAAGTGTGGCTGTTTTACAGGATGTGTTCACGTTTTTTCAAGTCTATCTTAAAACAATACTGATGTGCCTGTATGTACATTGAAGGGATTGGCCTGTTGTTTGCTGTATGTCAATACTGGCCTTAAAGAAATCCCTTCCGAAAGCGATTTCACTGTATTAGTGGAGAAATGCATTGTGAAGCTCAGCTGAAGCTCATATGAAGCGTCTGCAGTCTGAGTTAGACAAATCAAGTGGTTATCTCCTGCTGAGCCGTACTAAAATGAAAGACACCCACTTGATTTGTCGAACTCAGACCGCTGAAGTCTCATATTTACTCCAGCTGAACTTCAGACTGTGGGTTTTGTCCCCCATCACTTACATCAAAATTGCTTTAGGAAGCAGCCATTATGGACAGGAGAAACAATTACCAATACCCTTTCAATGAACCTCAGGGTATGACACTATTGTTTTAAGATTGACCTGAAAAAAATGTCAATTTCAATCAATACAAGCACTAGAAAGGATTCTGAGAAAGGCTTTGTTGCTGAGCATCAACCTGGACTTCAAAAGACTGCAGGTTAGTTGTTTGAGACCTTAGTCTTGTGAGCCAGATTGTGTTGACTCTCATCGTAACGTTGTATTTCATGTGACTGGGTTCAAACTCTCACATAAACAGCAGGGACACAGATGTGTAGTTACTTTGACATCAGGGAGTGCGGCCATGATGTGGTTCAGATATTAAAAAGCCTCTTAAACTAAAAGCGTCCAAGGTTTTAGAAACACTTTGTCTGCTGAATGTGACCAACCAGGTGCAGCCGCTCGTCTAGCTGCATGCGGGTTGGAGGCAGGGGTTCACGGAGGTGGTGGAGTCATTTTGTACTCAAAACGCCTCCCATTGTTTCCATGGTAACAGGAAGCACTCTCTACTGGCAGCATAATCCTTGTGGAACCCAGCGGTTTCCGTTCAACCGCAATTGATTTTTCCGATTGAGCGTGCGGATCTCGGGTTGTGTTTGTTTGCTCACAAGAAGTTTGCGGATGTAAGTGTGTAGCGAGCACATGAGGGACAGAGAGAGAGAGAGAGAGAGAGAGAGAGAGAGAGAGAGAGACAGCAAAGGGCAGGGAGATAAAGAGTGAGAGGGGAAATGTTTAATGGCTTTAAGGTTATCATTACTCAGACAGTAAGGGGGAAAACATCTCTCATCCACTGCTGTCTCTATTTAATCTAGCAAAATTGCATTCAAGGCCATGGCTGTAAAGCGGGGAGGGAGAGTTCAAGACTACATTTCCATTTACAAGTAAATATCCACTGTGTGTCATTAGCTAAATGGCTGCTCACTCGCAATCTGCTGACAGAGAGAGAAAAGACCAAAAGACAGGCAGAGATAGAGAGAACGACAAAGAGGTAGATGAATGTTAACGACCCTGATGGATTGTGGTTCTCAGAAGAATTAGACACATCCTTTACCTTCCTCCCAATTCTCTTAAAGTCTCATTAGTCCTGCTCAAAAAGTTGCAAAAATCCTCTTCTCGGGTCACAATCACGCTCACAACCATGCATGCCTGCACACACACACTTCTGGTTGTGTTAGTATCAGGGCTGATGCCCATTTCATTACCGTCGAGAGAAGGTTCCTAAAACCTAAGGATGAGAAAGCTAAAGCTCAAGCAATGCCCTTCACATCTGTCATCTGCTTTGAAGACAAACTAGTTTAGAATACAAAATGCGAGCCTGTATACTGACTCATACATCATAAACGCTCTTGTGCGCCTGCCAGACAGCTGCTGACATAGATCCCGTCATTTAAGTGACGCTGGTGCACAACTTGGTGATTTCACTTCCGGTTGCCCGAGGCTCTCACTTCATTGTCCACTTAATGTTTTTGCTATGGAAGTGCCACGGGCAGGGGTGGAAGAAACAAATTACATTTACTCTAACTACCACAACAAAGATGTTTTTTGTGTCATCAGTAATTTTCCTGGTATTGTATTTTTTATCTCAAGTATTGTACTTGATACATGATAAACTTTGTGAATATGGAACAAAAGAAAGGAGCCTAATTAGCTGCAGCAGAAGAAGCTGCTGGTGTGTCTGCGGCCGCAGGAGGACAGAGCTCCAGAGAGGTGACTCTCAGCTGAGGATGACTTCATTATGGGTTATGGTTAAGCATTGCATTACTTTGGCATAGTTAAAAAAAAGGTTGCATCTACCTTAATCAATCACTGATTTAATGCACCACATGGTAACTCAAATCAAACACACCCACGATGATGTGTGACCAACAGGTGCACGCTGGGTCTGGATGAAATGCTAAATGCTAACATGCTCATGATGGATCCTCCAGCTGTGACTTCTGCGTTCACTGAAGAACTTCAACCTTCAGTGAGGCCTTTCTGCTGTGTTTGACAATAATCCCTGTCACAGTTGTGAGTGTCGAATGCATAGACAGCGCTATTAAGAGGCAAACATTAAAACTCACAACTAAGTTTAAGATATTATTTGTTTCTTATTCATAGTGATTTATAGTAACCTACATAGTGCTTGAGCCTACTGCAGTCACCGATAAGGTACAAGGAAAAGAAATGAACCTGAACACGAAGTCGAGACGTAATCTCTGAATATAACCGCTTCAAACGAGGGCCAGAAAGATGCTAACACCTGCTGCCCTAGCAAACAGGTTGATGCCATATTCTGTTTCCTACGCCAACAGAGTTAGGGACCCCACTGATACTCATAGTGGAGTCAGGGATTGTAGAAATATATAATATGAAGACAAAAATGACAGGGGAAGAGATTTTGACACAACACGGGGACTTTGATTGTTCACCAGCACCCCCTTCCCCACCCATCAGGACATCAGGGCTCTGTGGTGCGGAAGACATGATATTGTTCCACCCCCACCCTTTTAGAGTAGTCAGAGTACATTTTAAGTAAAATGAGTAAAATATTCTAGTACTCTTTGCATCTCTTGCCAGGGGGCAGATCTGTCGTAAGTAATTTGGGGTAGAAAACATCCTGCAAAGATGCAGAAAACATCCAGCATAGATGCAGAAAACATCCTGCAAAGATGCAGAAAACATCCAGCATAGATGCAGAAAACATCCTGCAAAGATGTGTGCATTCTTTAGCAAAACAGAACTATTTGGGGAAGCACTCAGACTGAAGAGGATGATGTGTGCAGTCTGGCAAATGAGCATTCGCTGGATGCTGCATCTGCCCTAGAAACAGTGGAGAAGTGAGGAAAATGATAGGTGTAACAAAGTAATGATATAATATATTATAGAGAAGTAAATGAAAATAGAGAAGTCTCCTCTTCTTTGAACGCTGGTTTCTCTAATAAAGTGGTGTAATTTCAATTTCAAAGCCATTTAAGCACCTGTCTGACAAGTTCAGCACACCGAATCCTCCACTCGGCCGCTCTTCACTGACTCTATCAGACCAATAAAGTGGGTAATCATAAGGTGGAAAAATGAAAGTGGACCACCCTCACCTTTACCTCCATCCTCCTCAACTTTCTCATTGCTCACCGTCAGTCTTTCTCCTCTCAAACATCCACTCATGTCCAGCTCCTTTGTTAAATTAAGTTAATCTCTCACCTGTTTTGTCCCCATGTTCCTCCTCCACCTCTCTAACCTCCTCCACCTCACTTTTATTCCCTGAAAGAGCCTCATCTGTAATGCCATAGCATCAGCCAGAGAGCATTTAACTAACATAAATGTCAGATTTTCATGTGTAATTAAAGGCTACAGTGAAATCCTCCTTCTCACAGCGAAATCCACCTCAGTGGGCTGATAAGCACATAAGCACAATAGCTGATTTTCAATGTAATTATGTCTTACGTTAATACAAAAGTGTATTTACATTCTGATTGATTCCTTCAGTGAGTTTACATTTTGTTAAAATCAGTATCAGTGTGTGAAAATGGGAAATATCCAGCTTGTGTGAGGCTTTCAAAGTAAAATACCTTCCCAATACTGAGTTATTTCTCTCTGCAGAGTCCTCAGCCAATTGGTCTTTCTAAGTTTAAAATAAAAGTTAATTTAGTGTGTGAAATAACTGTGAGATCAGAAGTCTCACCTATTCTGTAGAAAGAGCAAGAGGCCTTGAAATGTTTCATTTGTGCACCCCTCGTCATGTATTATTATCCTCCACTCCTTGTGACGGGTGATTAAAGAGAATAAAGGCTCCTCCTGTGATGAGATCTTGAAAGTGTGACATTAGTTTGAAACAAAGTTTGAAATATCAATTAATGAGATCTCTTCATGTTAGCTGAGTGGGCAGATTCATCATGAAAGTGGCCTAGATTTTAGAAGCAGCGGAGGACATACTGGAACATGTAGTTTAAGTGCTGTTATCACAAGTTTTAGAGACTAAATGATACGCAGCAATATACTCATCTGTAGTATAAAAGAAGTAATGCTGGAGTTGAGTCTACAGCAACACACTGGGGTGACTTTCAGCACAGTTGTATGCAAAGAGCATTTCCAAAACTATTTAAGGCCCCTCCTCTAATTTACATGAAACTTAGAATAAGCACAGCCATAAAGGGAGCAGAGGACGCTGACGCCACTGTGAATGTGGAAACAGCAGCATCTGAAGGGATTCATGGTGTTTTCGTTTGTGCAGCATCTTGTCACATATAGTATTGTGTCTTTACATATATCCAACATATAGCACCCCTCTGTTGTTATGAATATTGTCTGTTGCTTTATAAAAGAGGACGTGAGTTTTAAGCAGCAGCCTTTCCTCTCCATCCCCCACGCTCGGCTCGCTTTTCTTGCGCGCTGGAGCAATTTGAGGGGGTTGGAGGCATTTTACGCACGAACGGCAGCTGAGCCTCATAAACACACACACACACACACATTTATGTACAGTGTGGTTAATGCCGCAGCAGGTTGCTGTAGAGTCCACTTACAGTCATGTTAGAAAAGTGTAAAAAGCTTAATTATGAGCAAAACAGCTGAGAAAACACATCCACACATATCAGTGTTTTTGTGAGTACTTTTCTGTCTTACCTGACGATGATGTACATGACCAGCACGTTTCCAACCAGCCCCACCACGCACACTATGGAGTACAGAGCGGTGATGACAATCGCTATGATGACCGGGTTGGTGTCGTCGTCCAGGCTGCCGGTCAGTCCGCGATCCCCGTCGAAGCTCGTGGTGCCGTTACCGTCGGTGAAGTTTTGACACAAGCCGCTGCTGTTGCTGTAAAGCACGGGGAGCTGGCTCCGGTAATCCGCGTCCGAGCCGTTGCTTGCGCTCTCCATGGTCCTCGCTCGGTGTGTGCTGTAGGTACCGCTCGCGTCTTCCGCCTCCCCTCCGGTGCCCGTCGGCGGACTCGGTGCCTGTGATGCCCCGCTGGGTGCTTGTCTGTCGTTTGTTTGGCGAAGAGCTGCGTTTCGGGCGCGGGACGGACGGCCGGTCACGTTAAATCGCACCGTGTTGAAGAATGTGTCCGCGTGCGATGTAGTGAGTGTACTGACGACCCTCGCGCGGCACAGCGAGCCTGCACGGAACAGAAGCGACGGCGTGAAAAAGATTTAGTTCGCTCCCTTTCTCCCTCGCTCCCTAGGTTCCTTCCTCCCCTCTTTCCTATACTTCCATTCCTCCCTTTCGCTCACATTTGTTCATTGCTTCATTTTTTTCCTTCACTTCCCGTGCTTCCTTCCTGGCTTCCACCTTTTCTTGCTTCTTTTCTTCTTTCCCTCCTTCCTCCCTTTTCCCAACACTCCCCCCCCCCCCCCCCCCCCCCTTCACTCATCTTTGTTACTTCTCTCCTTCTATTCCTCCTGTTCTCTTCCCCTTCCTTGCTCTCATCCTTCCTTCCTTCATTCCTTCCATCCATCCTGTCTTCTTTCCTTGTTCCTCGCCTTCTTTCATTCATTTCCTCATCTTTCCTTTACTCATGTTTTGCTCATTTTTGTTCATCCCTTCATTCTTTCCTTCCTTCTCTCTTCCCCTTCCTTCCATCTTGTTCCGCTCCTTCTTTCCCTCCTTCTTTCAGTCCGTTCCTTCCTTCCTTTTCTCTTCCCTTTGCTTGCTTCCTTCTTTCCTCCCATCCTTTACATCTTTCTTGCCCTTCTTTCCTGTACATCCACCCGTTTTCTCTCATTTATGTTGATCATTCCTTCCTTCCTACCTTTGTTCAGCCATTCCTTTCCCTTTCATCTTTTCTTTCTTTCTTGTTCCTTTCCTTCTTTCCTCCCTGTCTCCCTTCTTTCCTTCTCTTTCCCACCCCCTCTCTTTTTCCTTCATCCGTCCTTCCTTGTTCTTTTCCTTCTTTCCTCGTTCCTGTCCTTCCTTCCTTTTCTCATCGACAGCACCTGTCACATTATCCAGATTAATGCACACACGCACATAGATTCACTATTGACTTTTGAACATCAGATCAATAGAACCATCAGGTTCTCCCTTAGGTGTCAATGTGCTGGAACCAAACTGAACATAAATATCACTACATTTTCTACTCAATGAAAACCAACAGTACAGTCATAGTACAAGATAATGTAAAAGTAGTTGGATCATAAAACACCAAGACAGCAGCACGTGCCCTGAGTAACGTCTGACGGCAGTAATGGATGGTGAGGAGGAGTCCAGGGATTATCTGTCAAGCTGTCCATGCATGTACATATAGCGCTTTGATGAGTCTCCTCGCTTCTGATTTCTGTTTTCTGCGCTGTTCTCTAATCAGCGAAGCCAAGCGAGGGAATGTAACACAGTGTAATCCAATAGGGATTGATTTTAATCAAGATAATGTCCCTGCTTGTCTCATTACGGTTTCAGAGAGGCACGAAATGGGCAAAGATCATTTACTAAACGTGCTGGAGGCCCGTTTGGAGTAAAACCGTTCAACATGAGCATAACTAGTACTCAAAGTCAATGTTGTAAATTTGTTTTTACAGTCGCTTTAATCAACAAAATCCACACACACACACACACACACAAAACAAAGCTAATTGCATTAGTGAGTTAGCCGAATAAATTCTGAGGCGCAGCACGGAGGGAATACTTTTCTTGTTGCGTATAAGGAGAGATCATTTTATCACTTTAAGTGCACATAGATGTTTTCAAATACCCAACACCGGTGACATTACTTTGCCACTGCTGCCCACATAAAAAACATAGCCTTTCAGTCTGAGCTTGATATTTTACCAAGTAGATTTACTTCACAATGCTTTCCTCGAGCTTACGCCTGAGCACCCTTTTGAATAAGGTCAACTTCCAGCTCGGCTGTGCTTTGTGCTGATAGGTATATGATTCATTGGTGTGAGACCGAGCAGTGTTGCATCAAGAGGCGCTGCAGTCCCTATTAACATGAATTGGCAGCAGATGGTCGTTAAATTTCAAGGACAGGTTCTGATTTTTCAAGTTGATCTTAATACAGGAGGGGATTTCGTACCAAGAGGACTGTAACTTTGGAAAATATCCACTTCATTTGTGTAATTCTGACTGCTGAGGGCTCATATTAGCTTGAGCCCATGTTTTACGGTGCAATGTCGATTTTGTCCCCCATCGCTTATAATAGAGGCACTTTAGGAAGGGATCACTTAATGGCAGGGCAGCAGTTACTTCTGAGGAAACATGAGGCCATGTTATGTCAGTAATGTGTCTGGGAATTTGGGGTTTTTATCAACCTGGTGGGAGTTTACACCCTAGACTTAAAAAGAATTTTTAGGTTACATTTCAGTACTTTTACCCATCAGGATTCAGTATTTCTTCACCAGAATTCAATTCCTGGCAGCCCGGAGGGCCTTGAAACAGAATCTAGAATAGAAAATAAGAAAAATAAGAACAGTTCTGAGTTCTGTGACAGTTTCAAAGATTTCTTTGTCACATACTCATATTTTCAGTATGTGCAGTTAAATGTTGGGGTGGCATATAGTTACTCTATACTCTACTCTAGGCTAATGTGCAATAATAGTAATAATGGGAATTAGAGTAAAAATAAAAGATTAGAATATAAAAGTATTTAAATTTCATATTTTCAGTCAGAGTTTTGTTAGCTGTGTTAATTTTATAAGCAGTTATTGATTTTGGAGATCTCAGTAGTTCAGTAAAATCCAGGCTACAGCTTCAGAGCCACTATAAAGAGGAGGAATGACCACAGCGACCACTCTGAACTCTGAGTATTGTTTTAAGACACACTTTAAACTCTTTTAGGAGAGATTTAATGGTTTTGTTGCACAAAGTAAAGATAAGATAATACATTTTCCACTCTTTGCTAAGATAAGTGGTATATATTACAAGAAAGATGTGCTGTAAAGTCTAATGAGTAATGACTAAGAGCCATGAAGAGAGAAGCTGCCGATTGGTTTTGAAAAGTAAAATTCTCTTTCTCTTTGTAAACTCTTTGTAATATCATCGTTGTTCCTTTGAAGTGCTGCCACTGCATTCGAGCATCTCCAGTGAAGTGGTTGGAGGTAGGGGCCTCTTCCTGTTGCCATGGTGAGGATGAACATTACATTTCACAGAGGCAACACCTTCACATGCTCCACAGGTGAACTCTGTGAGTGTGTGTGTGTGTGTGTCTATAACGGAGTGCTTGTTAACCCTGCAGTCACTGCATATTAAACATGCTTCCTTTAGTGGCTATATCAAATTCACAGCACTTTACCTGCATAAATGTATTACCACAACCACGTTATAACCACAACCAGCTGTAATAATGCCTCTGCTCCCAGTTCCTTTTAATTTATTTATTTAAATAAAAAAATAAAGAATCACATAATATATGTAGTGAATACTTGGAAGGAATTGAATAAAAAGTGGTATTTTTTGGCTAAATGGAAGTTATCACTATGTTGATGATACTTAATTCCAGTGAATATACATTGTTGAACTGTAATAGGTGTATTGGTTAAACAGGTGCAAATGTACTTGATTACTGTATAAAGGTGGATTCTTATTGAGTATAGCGACACAAAATGTGGTGCTTTTGTTTTCTCCTGGCATTTCACAGGATCATAATTAGCTCGTCCATGTTTCCAATACGTTGTTTGCCGTCATGTGATTAAGATGACGCTTGAAATTCAGAATAAGGCCGGAAGTGAACGGCAGAAAGGACGAGATGGAGGAAAGCTATGAGGTCACTGTGACCTTTGAGTCAAAAGTGTCACCAATTCACTGTCCAGCCAACTGTGAAATATGGTCCCCAATTCTTGAGTTATGGCCAAAAACGTGTTTTGTGAGGTCACACTGACCTTTGACCTTCAACCACCAAATTGTAATCAGTTCATCCTTGAGTCCAAGTGGACAGTTGTGCCAAATTTGAGCAATTTCCCTCAAGACATTCTTGAGTTATCGCGTTTACGAGAATGGGACGGACGCAAACATGCTGCCTCCGGCTATGGCTATCATCAGGGCCGAGGCATAAAAATTGTCTTAAGAGGCATTTAGACTGAATGCAAAGCGAGTTTTAGAGGTGGTACAAACGTATACAAAGACAGTGAAAAGACACGAACGTTGAGGTTAAAATACACCCTCATAAGTTTAACATGTCGCAGTGGACTAAAGGGGTCTTCACATGTCCAAAATCTTGGACCCAACCTGAATCAGATCTGTGGAAAACCTACCAGAACCTGCATTAAAACTGCGAAACACACCCTGAAATATACCTTAGAATGGTTACACCCAGTTCAGCTGCATCACTAAATGTGTTTCCATGTGCATTTTCAATTTTTACATTAACAAAATCTGAGCAAAAATGCTTGGCTGAGGTGGAAAAGTTGGTGTATTGATAAAAACAAAGTGTCACAAAGTGCAAAAAATGGCTGCAGACAAAATCTGTTCTTTTACTTTTCATTTTTACTGTTTTTTATGCTGTTTTTCTTTGTTTTTGTGTTTTTAATGCATGACTTAACTCACTTTGAATTGCCGTTGTGTATGAAGTGTGCGATACAAATAAACCTGTCTTTATATGAAACAAACATAAATGTCATATTTCCATCACGTTTTCCACTTCTTTAGTAAAGTAATTAGTAATGGATGGAAACATGCATTCGTTTGCCTTTTCTTTTGTAGATTTTCTGGAAATTCAGTGTAAATTTGTGGCAGCAGCACAATGCGCCACCGATTAACGAGCAGACGCAGCTGAAAATAATAGAAATACATTTTTCCCTGCACTTCACAGTTCACAGTCTCTTTCTCACCTCAAACAACACATTTCCTGCTGCAATGATTTTTCATGATGAGTCCTCTTGGATATTAGACATGTTGACACACAGACCTGAGATCTGTGGCTATAAAGCGGGACCTTGCCTGACCCAATCGGACTTGTTTGATTAACGAAATCTGGCCTCGGTCCTGCCCAGGTGCTGGTTCGGGTCATTGATGAACGCACCTTTAAACCTATTGTGATTCTGTCGATCCAGCCAATGAACACTAAGACCTAAGATCTCCTCTGTCTTTTTCTTGGGCATTTCTTTTTCTTGAAGAAGGTGGATCATAAAGTGAATATGTACTTTTGATGCACACTTATGTCTTTGTTAATTTAATTATTTTGAACTAATTAACCCTGTTTGGACTCACGTATATAGGCCTACCATATATGTGAGTTCAGTGCAGCACTGACAATTTTTTACTTGTTTTACACCAAGAATCAAGCTCTAAATAACTAAAACTGGCAACGGTATTGGAAACATTCAGCGATGCACAGCCGTCCTGTCACTGGTGTCTGTTACCAAACACAGAAACAGACACATGTATCCCCCATTTGCCAGAAGTATTCTCCTTATGGCCTCACAGTGTTTAGTCAGAGATCTTCTTACGATGCTCAGACTCATATGTATTTATACAAGACAAATATTTATTCATTCTAGCTGGCTACACCTATTTGTCTTGTTGCATTTAATGAATTATGTTTCATCTGGGGAAGTTTATGTAACCGTCTTAAGGCATGAGGCATGTGAATGTGCAGACTGCATGGTTATTGTGATGTTATCTCAAGTGACTAGTATTTAGCATTCAGAACAAAGGCTCAAATTGAAGCGTGTTTGTTCTAAGCGGCTACAAAGCATCACAATTTGTGTTTAGACAGGAGAAGATTTTCCTTTCATGTCAGGAACAGGATGGACAACAGGCAGAGACAAAGAAAAACATAACAGACACACTGAATAGAAAATAAGTTCAACTCTAAATGCCATTTTTCAGCTATAAGAAAGTCTGACAATCAGTTCATATCTGAACCTCTGAACGAAAAGAGCTCTCATTTGTGCCCAAACTGTGGGTGCGTTAGTCAAATAAAACTGCTGATTTATTTAGTGGGTCAAGACGAACAGAGTTGAAAACCTTGATAGCATCTGACAAACACGGACACAACAGCACTGATGCAGACGAACAATGGCCATAAGTTAACCAGCCAGCATGAATGAGTCAGCTTTTCAACCAAAAGAACCAAAAATAAAAATAAAAAAATACATGACATCTGCAGTATTTCCTGCATGTTCATTTATATTAGTTTAGAAATTAACACATCATGATAACATCTGTTATCATGCTTTCTATATTAATGGCACTGTGCTCTAACTAAAAGATTAGAAATGCTGAAATACTGATTTAAACTGGTTTAAAATTATAGTTTCAATGATAGACACCTGATACTTTGACAGATAACGACACATTTTATCTTTACAAAGAGCAATGCCTTTACGGTCTTTACTAAAATCTAGATTAACATAAATAAGTAACCCTAAAAACATGTAGAGGCAACGCAATCGCAAGACAAGAACGTCAATATCGGATGTACGTTCAACGCCAACTATTTTACAGTTTTTGCTTTCTACAACATCTGTGCATGACAACCAGGGTCAAGGATAGGGAAATCATCTGCAGACTTTCCTCTCAGGCTGTGTAACAGCCCCAACAATCTCCCCCAATCAGAGTCAGCCCGTGTGCAAAACCCAGGGCAAAGAAAGTCACAAAGAACTGTCTGCTGCTCATAAAGATTATTGCCGCGAGTGGACAGTTATAACTGAAGGCGATCCAGAGCATTAGCATTTTTATCAGCTCTGCGCTGCTCTCATCTGAGTAATGACAGCTGGACAATTAGATGACAGCAGTTTTTTTGCTGAGTCACTCAACTTGTAACCATAAAACTGAACCGCCCCTCCCAAGAATATATTAATACAATTAACTGACATTTAAAGATAAGAAGAGAATACAATTAGTGAGAGTGAAACAAAATAAGAAAGGAACAGAGAAGAAAAGAAAGATTCATCCACCCACACAGTCCCATCCACCCCTCTCGCCACGCTGCAATTCACAGAAAATGTAATGTGACATGAATAGCTTTACATATGAGCTTTCACTGAATCAATTTAGAGAGAGGATTTAATTAAATCAGCAACTGTCTTAATGCTGTTGCCTCGTCATTAAAAGAGTTGTCTTTAAATTCAAGTTGATTTCCTTGTTTAAAGTACAGCCAGTAGTAAAGCTTTGTTCACCTGTTGTGCTCTGTTATAGTGATTCTTAGAGTAGTGAAGATGGAAATGTGTTATAATGAGTAATTCCCATGAAGTTAAGGTCCTTTTTGAAGTCTGTCTGTCTCTTTGCCTCAGGCTGCTCCTCTGCTTCAACAGATTTATGGATCATCACTTTGATGGAATATTTTACACCCATCAAAGAGAGAGTGGCAAAACTTTTTGACACTGATGTCCACTGATGATAAAATATGTGGCAAGCATATTATGAGCAACGCTCTGGTGAACGTGAATGGTAAGAGTTAGACATGTTGAATGCCAAAGTAATAATAAATCAATGGGTGTTATATTTCATCTGAATGGCTTCAAGAAATAAAATAGAGTTCATTGAAATGCAGTATTTATTTTTTTACTCTGTAATGTACAGTTTGTCATGTTAAAGCACCTGTGAGGAACACTCATTTTATGTTGACTTTGGTGGCCCCTGTTGACAAAAGCAGTAGTGTTTCACTGCCTCGTGTCATAAAGATCTTGATGAAAGAAAGACGCAACATAATCCTTGCATTAGACGCAACAGAGCAAACAAAAACAGTAGCGATTACCTAGTTGCCACCAACTAAAGGCTAACCTAGCCAAGCTAACGCTACCTAAAGCTTAGTGTTACCGGCACCAGACCTAGGGGAAATCTAGGCCGGTAGCAAAGGATACACAAGCTGAGGAGCACTGTGTAGCCTAATATCAGCTGTGGATTAATGAGAGAGAGGACCAAAGTTAGCTTCTTGCTCCAGCCACAGCGTGTTTATTACTGACTACAACCTATATTATTCATGCAATCAAGTCTTTCCAAGTGCATAGAAAAAAATAAAAAACACAATCCATAAATCGTAGTAAATAATAAATTCTGTAAAGCAATAGAAAATATGTAAATCAAATGAAAAGTAAATGTACATAGACTCAAATGACTTAAAGCATATCACAAATAAACTCAAAATATTAATGTGCATAAAATAACTCTAAACACATATACACATACTCCTGTGCTCCTGTGCTGATTCTCCCAGAACAGTGATAATCATTTAAGATTAGCTACATACACATTTACTTCTCTTCAGCACTATCGCATGTGCTCACTAACACGCTTAACCTTAGCAATGGCGTCTAGCAAAATGGCGCGTCAACAGCACATTAAAAAAACACAGAACCAACGTAGTGCAACTGTGACGTCGCTCACTCACCACAGACAGTATAATAATCTAAGCAACATTACAATACGTTCCTTTAAGTTACAGCATGTTAACAATTTCTCATGCTTACAAAGTTACGGTGTAACTTGTTCATAAAAAAGTACTCGCGACGACATTCGTCAGAGCAACTACAGTGTCACACCAAAACTTCTTAAAACTTTTCTAAACACAGTTGAAACATCGAATAACTGTTCATATTTCACCCATCTTAGATACAGAAACCAACGAAACAAAGAATAACAGTTTTTATCGTACCTGTGGATTAATGAGAGAGAGGACCAAAGTTAGCTTCTTGCTCCAGCCACAGCGTGTTTATTACTGAGCTGCGCACGAGCAGAGCGAACACTTAAAACGTCTCCCTACTGGATCCACAGAGGCATCAGAGCGTCATCAGATCATCTTCTGGTATGGAGGAGTATTACCCTTAAATTCAGACTGTCACAATGTTCGTGTTAGATTGATACCATAATAAACAAAAATTAGGGGGGGTGTCTGTTTCCACATAAAAACTGAACATGTAGCATTTCTATCCTACTACATTAGCCTCACAGTGTTTACGTTACCTGAAGTCAGTCTTGGCGATCAAAACTTGCTACACATACTGGAACGGCAAATCCTGGACATAAATAGATTTACTAAAGTTATTATAATTCAGGGGGGAACACGAATGTGTGTACAAAGTTGTTATACCGATCTGTCCGGTAGATGTAGCGATATTTCTCTGTTTTAGTGAAAACTTTGACCTGCTGGTGGCACTCGAGGAAAAGTCTGGGTATCACCAGAGTCATTAGGATTCATCCTCTGGTCACCATGAACGTCTGTACAAAATTTCATAGCAATCCATTTGGTAGTTGTTGAGATATTTCACGCTGGACCAAAGTGGACAGTCTGACTAACAGATCGACATTGTAATTAATGTCATGAGAGTAATTGTAATATGTTAGTATTAACCCTTTATAGGTTTTGCACCACCACTCTCAAAAACAGCCTCATAGATAGTGCGAGCGCCATTCATAATCCTCTTGTGATCATGAATCATGTGAATGTCATACATAGCATCGCCACCTCTGCAATACTTCCAACAAGTGTAAACAAATGACACGCAGTTACTTTTTGGTTCCTGCCTACATCAGCCTGTTTACAGTCTTTGTCTTTCTGTGGTGTAAATATTGTCAAACAAAGCGAAGATTGCCGGAGGGGCATCCCGGGGTGCACATGTTGCTCTTCCTCTTCTTTCCATCAGTGTAGTGTTTCCAGTAACATGAAGCAAGACAGCACTCGTCACTTCTTTCCTCTTCACTCCTTTTCATTGGCAATTCAATTCAGGTCATTTCAGCTCACTTTAATTAGCTTCACATCACTTGTTTCTACAATGTTTTTATATTTTCAAGGCCTAATCTGATTTTTTTGACTATATAAATCTGAGATATATTCACAAAGATGATTAAAAGGTTTAAAGCTGCACTAATACATATTTTCATATTAACAATGGAGAAAATGACTGTGTGTGAAAGGGGTAAAACTCACAAAGAATTATCACCCAGCTCTGCCTTTTAGTGTCTTTCAGCTCATTGTTTTAGTTTTACAGCCGGCAACATTGCTGGTTTGGTTCACTTACCACTCTCAACAGCCTTGTTTCCAGTCAAAGCTGGCAGGCTGTTTTTAGCAGAACCTCTTATAAACTCACTGTCTTTGTTATTTGAACAAAAGTGTCAAGCCAAATTAATGTAATGTAATGCTAAGATACTATTCACCCTTCATTTTTTTACGTTGCATATTTTGCATCTTTCCTTTCAGTATACATCAAGGTCAGATCCCGCTGGATTCTTCCTGTCTCAAAACAAATTAAGACACATGATGGCAGCAAAGAAATTGTGGAATGCAAAATATGTGTTTTGACATAAGACTGTGATTTAGAGCTTCCTCTCTAAATAACTTTGTGGTCACCTTGAAGTCACTTTTTGTGAGTTATGGTTCACTTTCTCATTGAATTGCAGTTACTATAGTACACTGAAATAAGAGTCCTGCAGCTCTCCCTCTCTGAAGTAATGGTGCCCTTGATGAAGCCTGTTTCCTTGATGAATATATTTTATTTTATTCTGTGAAACTGCCACAGCCACAAGACCCAAAAGTGAGAATTACGAAGTGTTAAAAGAAGTTTATTTTATTTTATGAAACAACATAAGTCGTAGAGGGATGGTTGCTTGTCTAAAATGTCTTTGACATTTATTGAAACAGATCCCTAAAGTTGATGAAACACAGACGGCAAAATAAAGTTTGACAAAAACAGAAGCACATGAACATAAACATCTGGTGTGAACTGCAGATTGTAAAATTAACTACACCAACAATGGAGCAGTTAAAGGCAACTGAGGGAAACTGAAGATTTACTACCCTTTCATACTCTATTGCTTAAAAAGTACATGTTGGAGGCAGGAATGTGAAGCTTTTATTCCACAAATGTGTCCTTTGTTGCAAAAGAAGCTGTCTGAATCAGTTTCACCAGCTGGTTGGCTGTACAGTAGCCTTAAGGTACACAACATGGTGATGGAATCAGAGTGTAATCTTGTGAGTCCCGCTGCCGTTGTTATTGCAGGTACCTTGTGACCATGTGTCACTATTACAGCAATATTTCACTTGAGAATTACCAGTCTGGATTTAAAGCTCCAGGTAAGACATAGGGAATCTTTCTTCATGTAACAGGTGATGATTTATACAGGGGATTGTTCAATTTTAATTATTTCAGATATCAGTGTAGCCTTCAGCACTATCAGTGACTGAGTTTTAAGCAACTCAGACAAGCATCACCAGCCCTGCTGTTGGCTGTAAGACCACATCTGTCAGTCTTCCCAATTAATCCTCCTCTATGTAACAACCAAGCAATCAATTCCTGGTTCAGATCTTCTCATTCTCATTCTTCATTCTCCCGTGTGTCCACAGAATAACAAAGAAAACAAAACACAATAACACGAACAGTCTTTAGTTTAGTTTGCAGATTAAGAATCTGAGCACTGACAGTAGTAGTTTTGAATATTTTATAGATACGTTTCTGGAGCGCAGACATATAAAGTAATTAAGACCCAACAATGTCTCCTAAAATGATGTTTATGTACAACTAGTTTGCATCAACAAATGCATTTTATGGGAAACGTAATGCCTCTGTTCCCTACCAATGCAAAATGTTCAGACTGACTGCATCTTCAAACTGTTCACTGTCAATATATTTCATTATCAACTCCTCTAACAACTAAAACATGTTTTATTCACCAAATATCTTGGCTATTTGTTGAGTCTGCTGGATTGTATTTGTTCTAAAAGAAAAGGGATTTTTTTGAGAACAATTGGACATTTTGTTAAAGATTGACTTTCAAATTAGGTATACATATTTAGAGATGGAAGAGATCTAAGTGTACTGTGTTTTCAAAAATGAGGTTGAAAGAATACAGAATGTATTGAACAATTAACCATTGATGAGTTAAGGTGAAAGATTGGTTGTAATATTTTATGTTTCGTTTTTATGTGGAAACAGCCTCAGCCACCTCCCTGATGAAGGCAAGAGAGCCAAAAAGGTTTGGTGAATAAAGCATGCTGTTCTGGGAAGAGTTGTGTGACGCACTTCGCTGTGTGTGTGTGTGTGTGTGTGTGTGTGAAACTGAAACTGAAGCATGCTTAACACTGGCAGGTTGATTGGTCCATTGCTTTTTATCCAGACTGAATATACCTCAACAAATGTAAAGTGGATTGCCATGAAACGACGTACAGACGTTCATGTTTCATTCAAGATGAACTTTAACAACTTTGCTGATCTCCAGATTTTTCATCATGTTGAACTATATAATACTGTATGAACAAATACCTCCAAAACTTATGCTAACATGCTAAGATGGTGAACATGATAAACATGGCTCTGTGATGGTACAGTTCCAGGATTGGAAAAATCATAGCCATTGAGCATAATAATAATTACATTTCTACAAAACACATTTGGCAAATCACACATCTGAAACAACTGATTGGGGGGAAAAGTGTAGAGAGACAGACAGAGAGAGAGAACTGCCAATCAGAGAGAAACAAGCTGGACTTGCTCCACTTCTTATTTCAACACTGTTATACAGAGTTACACCATCTGTCTGTATCATCCCTCCATCAATCCACCGATATCATCTAGTATTCCCTCCTCTACCTCGTCCAACCCTCTCTGTATTCATGCCATCACTGCGAGGAAGTACGTTTGTGCTTTTCAGTAGTCTGTCTGTCACTTCACCTCAGCCCTGCCCAGCCCTTTATGTGCAGACACTCCAGTGAAGCCGAAGGAGAAAAAAGGGAGAATGGATGACTAATAGTCTCCATTTACAACACCAGAGCTCAGATATGAGGGGACTTCACTCACCTGATAGAGGACACCCAGTCTGACTGGATGCCTGCAATGCGTACACCTTCCTGATGAAACTTCAGTATCATTAAACAACAACGAATAAAATGGTTGGAGGAAGTCCCCGCTTCAAGTTCTAAAATGTTCATAAAAATATTAGATATTTGTACTGTCTCAGAACTACAGTGTGTTTAGTCAGACAGTGCAAAGTTATAATGGAGAGAGGGCTGGAACTTAAACCGTAGAATACACAACGGTCTTGCGGTATTAGTACAACTTTTTCTCAAATAATTTCAACTTCAACTTCGTGTCTGATTTCCTTTCAGAAAACAGTGGCCCCATCTCTCTGTCAAACCTCACACACATGCTCTTTGAAATCTTTTCATTTTGTGTAACGTAACTGCTCAAATTGTTATAACGTTGTAAAATTGTTTGAGTGTTTGTGACGCTCAGAAAAAGGAGTAGTGTACAGGAATATCCCCCTGATGGAGTCTAGACACTGGAGGTGGTGACGGTGGTGAAGGGGTGAAGAGTAAGGGCTGAAGATCTGGATGGATGAGATGTGGAGCGATCTGACGCTGAAATGACAGCCGAGAGGAACCGTTTTAAAGTTTGACAGCAACGAGATGATTGGCTCAGAGAGGTCGTGGCAAAATCTGATTGGTTTAACTGAAAGAGTGAACGCCCTCAGTCAGCTGATTGAGTTGGAAGCGGGAAAAAGAAGTGAGAGAGAGGAAATATATGAGCATGAAGTCTTCCTGATTGAACTCTCACTAAGCTTCTTGCCCAAAAATGGAAAAGTTAAAGGCAAGCAGCAAATCAGCTCTACCTGAACCAGACCAACAGCAACACCTTGTCTTGGCTATAAGCTGTCGATTCTCCCCTCTTATTCATTCATTCTACAATATGACCTTCATCCCTTCACCCCCCCCCCCCCCCCATGTTACTTCTTTGATGTCAGTCGCTCAGAGCAATAAACCCGGTGTGAGAGCTTTGAACAGCCGGGGCGGCTTGACTTGAGTACACACTAACCTGCCCACACACACACACACACACACACACACACACTCATCCAGACCTTCATCCAGCGTCTGTATTTTATTACTCTCCATACAGACTATTCTTGTCACCTCATTGGTGTTATAATCTGTAATATCTTTTTTTTTTTTTTTATTCTTCAAAAGGGAAAATCTCTGTTTAGCATCAGAGTTTCTGACATTTCAGCATCCTGTTCATCTTGTCACACTTATAACTGGAGAGTTCTTAGTATCCTATCTGACTTTTCCCTGACACGCTCATACAAACTGGGCTCAGCATGCATCCTGTATCTCATCAGTTGTTTTATAGTTTAATGCCACTTAATGAGTTTTAATTAATGACCTTTAAGAGAGTCTGTGTCGTCCTCCCAGACGTGACGCCCGCTGTCCGCAGAGCAGGAAGGACACTGTTAATTAATATCAACTTATTATGAACTCTTCATTTAATTAGTGTTCATTATATGATTCAGTTTAATGCTGGGGTTGTCATCGGGCATTGGTGGACGATGACCACACATCACACAGACCCCAGAGGGACTTCTGCAAGCCAAACAGGCTTACATTTGAAAAATGCTTCTCAAAATGGTTTTAGAAAAGTGGAATCCTCCATGAGCCCTTTAGTCAAGGTCCGCTCAGATCAGTTCATTTATATTCTGGTACACAACAGCTTTCCCAAAGTCTTTCCAAGGTAATTTTCTGCCCCTCCAAACAATTGTGTTGCAGATAAAAAAAAAAAAAACTAAATAAACCATGCCAGTTAAAAAAATCTAACTCACAAAACAAACTCCTGCAGCTCAAGGTGGCACAAAGGAGAAAGACAGAAACAAAAAAAAAGGCATCCAATGTGTCAGTTTGAGGCAATTTGTCATTGGCCAACTGGCATATCCATCTGGACCAATAAGATAATGGAACTGAGTGGCAGGCGAGCAGCTTGGCAGCCGTTTCTGTACACAGAGTAATCAGATTATTATCCACAACAACAATCAGGTGTCTGGTTAGGATTTTTAAATAAACCTTCCTAATCAAGCCTAAGCAGGAGGTCTTCACACCCAGCAGACATGCTCCCCCAAGAGTAGCTGAACAAAGGATGTCATGCTTTAACCGCTATTTATTAAGGTAAATTACAATGTTGTTGTTTTTTTACATCCAATGCTAAAGTTTTTAGCATTCTTGCTTTCTACATTATGAACGTTAATTGCGGGTCTGTGATGGGATGCCAACTCTTGCCTTCTGTGTTGAAGTCTGATCCCCCTGTCCAGCTTTAAAGAGATAGTTAGAAACGCTTATTGACTTGTTATGAGAATATTGATACCAATTTCATATCTGTCCAGCAGCACAGTTAGCTTAGTTTACCATTAAGTTACCAGGCAACCAGCAGAGACTCCAGGAAGTCACTGGCCACGCCAAGGAATAGCCACGTTTATAACCTCCAGTAAAAGCACAACTTGTCATTTTAACATTTGGATTTTTGTTCGGATTAACCGAAGAGATTTAACTTGTCCATTAGTGAGATTTGAAGGTGTTGGTTTGTAGAGGGTAGGCACATTTCTGTTACCTTTATACAAAGCAAAGCTAG
Source organism: Enoplosus armatus (assembly GCF_043641665.1). Classification (NCBI taxonomy): domain Eukaryota; kingdom Metazoa; phylum Chordata; class Actinopteri; order Centrarchiformes; family Enoplosidae; genus Enoplosus; species Enoplosus armatus. The sequence continues at coordinate 7,600,993 of NC_092191.1, read as the reverse complement.
CTGTTTCCCCTTGTTTCTAGTCTTTATGCTAAGCTAAGACATGAGAATGGTATTGATCTCCTCATGTAACTCTCGGCAATAAGCATATTTCCCACAATGTCAAACTATTCCCTTCAGCATACAATGACATCTTAGACAATAATGTCTTCGTGGCAACAGTTTGGAAAACGTTCCTATTTCAACATGACAATGCCCCCGTTGAGGTCCATAAAGTTTTAGTTTGAAAGATTTGTGTGGAAAGGCTTGACTGGCCTGCACAGAGCCGGGACCTCAACCCAATCCAATACCTTTGTGGTGACATTTTGACATGTCACAGTAAGACTCACTGTCACACTGTCATGGCTTACTGAGACACATGAAGACAGGTAGGTAGTGTTACTGTATAAGTAAGTAAGTAGTAGTAAGTAAGTATAAGTGTACGCCTGTGCTTGCTAAGTCAGAAATGTCACCCCCATGAATTGGACTGCGAAATCTTTTCACCTAACATCAGCACTTGACCTCACTGCTGCTCTTTAGGATAAATGGGAGCAAATCCCTGCAGCCAAAATCTTGTGGAAAGCCTCAACAAAAGATTATTGTCCATGGTTTTGGAATGACATGTTCAACAATCACATATGGATGTAATGTTTGTAATGTTGGAGTGTATGTTTGTAGTAAAAATCCAGAGAGTGTATACTTTCCTTACATGTACATGTATATTAATATTCTGGATAAATAGAGTACAGTAAATAAATATTCAATTTGTACTATAATTGCCACTTTACTCTTACCAAACCCCATTTATAGAAACCTGCATTTAAACAATGGATTCCATTTTCTGCAAACTGTTTGTCTGAATATGAAATATTCTAATGATTCATTTCTAATATGGGGAGATTTATGTTTATATATTTCTTTTCTAGAATTAATGTTTTCTCATCTGTTATTTTTTTATTGCCACACTTTCAACTTTCATGCTCACTTAATGTCCTCCAATAAGCACTTTTCTTTCCCTTCGCATCTGCAAATTCAATTTCCTCCAGACTCACGACACTGTCTCCTTTCTTTACCAAGGTTAAAGAATGATAATCAGGTATCTTTTCCTTTGAGACAGTGTTTATAAATGTCTCCTCCGAAGCCAATCTGGTGCACACATGTTGATTAATTTGCGTTGAATAACAATGACATCCTCTTTTCTTTCCAGGAATTGAAAAAGCACTTTTGTTGGGCTGAAACACAGGTAACCTTTATTGGTGAATGACTCTGAGTGAAGGAGATAAGAAAGAAATCTATTCTTCAGGTGGCTTACAGAATCAACTAAGATGATGTGGATGAAGGTCTGTCATTGTAAATCTGCTCTCACCCACAGAATGAGAGAACTATGTTAATTTAAACTATTCTGGGATCCCAGTATCTTCTATCAAAATTGAACCGCAGTTTAAGTTCTACCGCCGGTGCTGCTTAAGCCTAATCTTTGTTTAGTTGTGTGAAACCGTAGAACGATACGTCATGGAGCGCTCAGTTTTGCTTCAATCAGAAAACCATTCAACAAATTGCACTATTCTCCACTCAAGAAAATCCCCATCTCTCACCTCTCTTCACACTGATTGAAATCCTAGTGGTGGCCAGCGGATTATCACTGGGAAGGGCACTGGGGAAAATGGAAAAGAGCCGGTGATGAGTGGGTGGGCCAAAGTTATTCAATGTTTCTGGCCTCCATCCACCACCTTTTCACAAAAAAACAACTGTAGGGAAGACGACACAACCATAAAACACCTGTACAATACGATGCTTCTTAATGTAGCATCTACAGTATTTTGTGGTTATTTAAAAACAACATTGTCTGCATGGATACAATTTGAACGTGGAGTTGTTGTTTAACTTTGTGTTTACGGGGGTTCAGACCAAAAACAGCGCGGGGGGCTACGTTTGTGGAGGTGTGTTTTTTAAGGTACCAGTGAGACGATGAGTACGATCCATAAAGTCCAGTTTGAGCAACAGATGAATGCATGTTAAGGTTTATCAGATGCCAAAACACTGCACAACAGTTTGTCATACTCATGAAGTGATTTTACAACTCTGGAACTGCTGCAATTATTTTATCTTTCATCGTGAAAATCACAAGGTAAACAGTAGAAATACCATGTTCATGTTACGAAATTATCGACCAGGAATGTGTACGCTTCCATGTATTTTCCAGATGAAGTCGCTTTGCAGCAAAAGCTAGCAAAAAGGGGCAATCCTGCGTTGTTTTGTGTTGGCACCCCCGCTTTTCACACTTGGCTCAACTCAGTCTGGATGCGGTCTTAGCTTTTGCATTAAGGTGCAGATAAATTAACTCCTCTTGCCTTTGGAATATGCAAGCTTATCTTGCCAGTATGACAAGGTTCTCTTTTAGTTAATGCCGGTTAAAAAATGACTCCTGCGTGACTTTCATTTCCTGGTGGAAGCTAGCTGTACCCACATATGCACAGCGCCATTGTGCACTTCATGCGTATGAATCATTCTGATTACACAGACAAAGACAAATGTCAGGCAGTGAAGGCATCAATAAAACAGAAGATGAACAGAAGATGCCAGTTATACATCAAACCAAAGCCGGAGGTATTGAATATTCATGAACCCCAGTGGTTACAGCATGTGAACATGTATTATTGTTTGTGGAAGTGTATTACAAAAAAGACAAAGAAAAGGACAAAAAGCAGATAACCATTTGATTTCAGGGTTTTGACTTTAGGTTAGGGTGGAGTGTTGGGCATCCAGCAGGTGTTTTTGGTTATTTTGTCTGAGTGGACTTTTGCTTATGTTGGCGTTGGGTGGAGCTGCAGGAAATTACAAAGTCATCAAACTCCAAAGCTGTGTCCCATTTTGACATGTCACAGTAGAAAAATGATAAAAACAGTGGCTGAATTCCATTTAGCTGCTTCAGTTTCAGGGTCCTGGTATTGTGCATGCTGACTTACTGTCACAATGTCATGACTTACTGAGACACTTGAATAGAAAAGAGCTATTGTTTTGTGTTTTTCCTACTATGACAAGCTGAAATGTCTGCTGTGAAAAAATCTATTCGATACTTCACACTAAATGTGAGCAGATTTTGAGTTTGTTGGTTGATCGAGTGATTTGTGTGTGCTGTTGATAAAGATTATTGTCCCGCAGAACAATGCATGAAGGAAATGGCTCACAGCTGCCAAACATTAGCATAGCTTGTGAATGGTGGTGAGACAGCCCCCGAAATAATTTAGAAACAAACAAACAAATAACTACAAAATTGAATCCATAAAAAAAATATTTTGCTTTCTTTTTGTTGAGTTTAATTGACACATTCTACAAAGAAAGGGCATCCAGGAGCAGTGAAAACGCTAACGACACAATAGAAAGTAAGCTCTGGCAGGTAGTGAGAAATTAACTGCGTGTGTCCCAGATAATCAACAGGCCCCCCACTGTGGATATTAGTAACATTAGCATGTATGCTATTCTTGCTGTTTGCAATCAAAATATACCAGACAATAAATATATGCCAGATGTCATATTATTAGATGACTGCAGCTTCTACGTCTCTTATGAGAAACTGTGTCAATACAAGATTCAATAAGTATTATTGATCAGCTACAGGGGATGATAAATCAGCGATATTCTGTACATCTGAAAAATTAGAAGCGTAACACTGTGATGCATTTTCCATTCAAAGCCATCAGTCTGCACCTCTGTGAGCACTTTAAACACATTTTTTAAATTGATCAAAGACCCTGACAAACTGCAGTATTCATTAAACAGCCATAAACACTGTGAGCTATTTTACCTTAAAACACACGTCTCTTCCTCACGTGCAAAAATGTCCATCATCTTATTAAATCCAAGTGCTCTGACAACAAAATTAGATGCATACAGCTGCTAACATTTTCCATCACTTTCCGTTTCCTGCATCTTAGGGCACAAAACCCCATATATAGTAAAAATGACAAAGGTGTGTCCCACCCCCAACAGCTGCAACAAGGCTAACAGGAGAGCGAGAGAGATATAAATGTGCACATGCTCACAGTCATGAGAAGAGCTTTAATCAGCCTGCATTAGTGGAAACACCTGTGTGTGGGTGTCATGGTGGTTGATGTTAGGGTACAGTAAGTGAGAGAAAACAAATGTGTGGTAACAAACCGTGTGTGTGCATGAGTAAATGTGTCTATGCAGTAAAATGATTCCTGTTTCAAAAATAGCATGTGTGGCTGCGTGTTTCTGTCAAGTGTGTTGGGATAATAGCCCCCCTGTAATAGACTTGAAAGCTGATTCCAGCCCCCTCTGATGGTCATTGTATGTAAATAAAACGAAGAAAAAAACAACAGTGTGTTTGGAGGTAAATAAAGGAGGTACCAATCAGTCCCTATACAGAAGAATGTGCAGCTGACTATAGTGATCCTGGCCTCCACAGTGCAAATTCATTTGTCAGTGTGAAATTACAACCTTTGGTGTATGTAGGAGGGTGATAAAATACACAGTATGCATGAGTGCGTATGCATTTATGTTGGTCTTGAAAGGCTAATTTGAATAATAAGCAGTCATACAAAGTGGCTCTGTGAGTTTCAATAAGCTTCCAGTGTTGAAGAAAAATACAAACTCGGTCCTGCAAGGGGTGTAACGTATACATTAGATAGAGACACTGCACAGAAACACACTCTCACAGAGCCATACAGAGCAGCAGACCAGATGTTTTGTCACAAATTAGTGTTTAACACAAAGTCTCTACCTCTTGAGGATCATTTTTCTACAACAGCAAACAACAGATGAGCGAGACTGAACTGTGCATTGTTTAAATACTTAACTCAGCTGTCTTAATTCAGCAGCACAGTTCACTGGAAAGCACCTTATTTTCTAATTTATGATGCAATTAAATAGTAAATCTAACAGTATTTCCACATTAATCTCAGAAAAGCGAAGAGTGGAGCAGACTGGAGAGTGTTTTCCCTCTTCTCACTGGCAATGAACTGTGCTAAAATGTGATTGTGAACATTTTTAAAACTAAATCGAACTCATATTGTGGGGGTTTTCTGTGGCATTGCAAGAAATGTTTCCGGATAATGAGACAGATCAATGCTGCGGCAGGGTGCAGGAACACAAACCAAGAATCAAAGAAAGTGCGCGACTCACATTTTGGACATATTTCTTCTGTGTTTATGAAATCTTTCACAGAGTGAAGGGCAGCCGCGAAAAGTAAGTGCATTTACTTGAGTGCTGTTCTTGTTCTGTACTGTACTCTGTGTTCTGTATTGTTTTCCCCACTACATTTATTTCCCAGCTATAGTTAAGTTTTTACATTAAAAAAAATAGCTTCGGTTAAATCAGCTGGAACAATAAAAGCTTACATTTTATGAAGATTTTGTTGTTAACAATTCTGCACTTTGACTTCAGAGAAATCAGTGAGAGTGAACCAACTAAACAATGAGCTGAAACTCACTATTAAGCTGCATAAAGCTGAGCGGGGCTGCAGATTAGGGGGATAATTCTGTGTCATTACGAGCCCTTTGATTGTTTTTACGTAATTTGATAATTATTATAAAAATATAGATTATAGCCATTTTAAAGAGGAGGCATTATCCTCATTTCCAACTCTATATTTTTATTTTGGGACACTCGCTGATTACTTTACTAAAACACACAACTTTATTCACTGATTGTTGTGAAACTCGATCATATTTTATGGAGATTATTTTCTGGTTTGCCCTCTGACGTCCTCTGACTGCTCTGCCTCAACTCTCTGTGATTTACGGAGTTTCCTGATGGACAGAAAGTTTTATAAAGTAACCGCTAACTGCTGCTAACTGTAGCTGCCATTAGCTCAGTTAGCGCAGAGCAGGGATTACTTTTACATCCATTTAACTTTGGCGACGCTTAATATGTATATCCGACATTATAACATTATATATATGACAGATAATAAGGAATAGCATTATAGGTCCCCTTTAAGCAAAGGATCTGAATAATCCTATTAAACCACTGGCAGAGGATGAGAGTTTGGTAAAACAGTCACCTCTGCTCTCTGGTTCAATCCACAAAGCTACATGTAGTAAATAAGGCTGCAGGAACGCGCTGTACTTTGCACATCTGTATTCCCTGAACCAAAGTAACACTGAATGTGCAAATCTGATCACATATATGGCTGTTTGTCTGCAGACTGTATTTTACATGTGTGCAAAATCTCGTATTTACACCTGCACAGTCAACAGTCATTTTAGTAGAGTCATCAGAGCCAACTTAATTGGCTGGCTTGGCTCCACTTTTGACTGAGTTTGACTTGAGTCCCACAGAGATGTAACTCCTCTCCTCTCCTCTGTTTTATTTAATTCTACATTCCCAGCAGCTCCTGACTGTGGCACAATAACCCTTTGTGTTGTCTAATGATAATACTGTTTACTGCTCTGTGAACTCAAAACTCTCCAGATAATGAGACATACCGACATGGGTCATCTGCCCCAACAACATCCCTTTCAATTTTATGTTTGTGTATCCATGGAAACGACACTCTGCAATCTCTCAAGCTCTTTTCTTCTTTCACTAATATGAGGCTGATATATGACCTGCTTTGTATTGTGAACATGCATGTCATGGGGCGTGTGGCTTGATAAACATGTTTCAGATGGGATTTTTTTTTTTTCATTATTATTAACACACACACACACACACACACACACACACACACACAGAACTGCAAATCAAAAAGATCCCCAAAAGCTGAAAGGAAGCGGTGCTAACACCTCATCTTATTTTGATGGATCTGTGAACATGTCAGCCTGTGCTGATTGGAGCTGACACTGAGGAGAGATAGAAGGCCTGATAGGACGCCTGGTTATATTTCCACCAGGTAGACAAGTCAATTTCAACTTCTCGCAGTTCTTAGTCTGTTATTACTTTGTCACTTTCTCTTTCTTATCCTTTTGTTTTCTTGCTGCATGGACATATATTATTTAAACATAATTTCGAGGAGATGCTGCATTACAACAAAATGTTCTGCCTTTAAAACTTTACCTTGAAGGCACAGTGTGTTTACTGTTGTTATTTTGAAGAATGGTTCCTTTCACATTCTGCATTCTCGTATTAAATAAAAAATGAATAAAAATAATGCACTGTTGTAGCAGTAGCTGCAGCTTAAAGCTGTTACTGTACTACTTTGAGTTCCCTCCATGATGTCTAAAGCATAAACACTGAATTAAAAATCAAGCACATAGAGTTGATGTATTTAAAAAGAAAAGATCTGTATTCTGATGTGCATAATGAAAAGGAAAAATATCTATGAGGCCAACACATTCACACTGATAATGTTTATAATGGAGCCTGTTTGGAGTTCAGGCAGGCACAGAAGTCATTTCACTCTCTGTTCATGTACTGCTTTTGACTCAATAATCATGTGTGGTTGATATGTGCTTCCTTTCTGCTCCAGCATTTTGATTTATGTGAATTCAGATGTTTTGGGGGTTTTTTTTCACAATGTGCCCATTTTCAGTTAAGTAAAGAAAATATTGCACTTGCTCTGATTTGTTGCGTTTTACAAAACTGTTGATGGATATGTTTTATGTTCAGAAAATTGTTTTTACTTTAGTGATGTTAAGGTCAGCAAACTTAAGAGTAAACCCTGTAAAACGCAGGGTAAATGAGCTTGTGTCTGTAGTCACAAGGGCACGCTGACTCATATTTGCATATACTCATAAGATTTATGGAGACATCTGTGCAAAGTTTTATGGTGGTAGGCTTTTTTCCAGCCAGCAGCCCAACTGAAAGTTCACCAATTGATTTTGTTCATTCAGCTTCCTGTGTTTGAATACATTAATGATGATTGATGATAATGAAATATTTGCACTGCTAATATGTGGTGTGTTTGTTAAAGACATTTTAGTGAATCAAGCAAATGTGGTGTCATTTTCTTTAATGCTTGTAAACCGCTTTGCATCCACAACCCCAAGGATTCCCTTTAAGATTGTATTTGGGCAGAAATTGCTGTAAAATAAAAAGACAATACATAAAATTATTAGTGAACATGCAAGTCTGACTAATGTGTGAGGGTTAAATAACACCTAGTGAAGTGATAAACACAACTGTAGCATCATAACATTTCTACAAAATGAAATGCATACAGTAGTTTTTGTCATTAAAAAAGATATATATTAATAAACAGCAACAAACAGCAAACAGACACAGTTAGACACTAGCTGGTGAACATTGTGGAGCATTTAGCAGCTAAAGAACCAGATATTTCACCAAAACAGAGCTAAAAGTAGAGTGAATATTTGACTTAAATCCATCAGGTGTGCAGACACATGACTCCAAATGAACACGGAAATGAATGTTGGTCTTTATCTGCTAGATGTGTAAATAGGCAAAATGTTCACCATATAAACTTTATAAGGTGATAATATGTCAATTTTGTGTTTACAGCTTGCTATGCTGCCCCCAACTCGTGAAAAAACATAAATACAGGTAGATACAGATACAGATGTACACATGTAACATTTGACATTATTCTCTTCTCTGTGGTCTCTCACCATTCAGTCTAAAAAACATTAGAAAGTAAGAGTCATCTTCTCTTTCCTGAACCACTTGGGAGACCCCTTTCACAACTGGCATTTAGGTCAGACTACAGGCTGAGGCCATCAGCGACAGTTGTTATGTTTCATTTTGTACAAAACAACCATTACATGATGTCTGAGAGACGAGAGGACAGAGAGAGAGAGAGAGAGAGAGAGACAGAGCACTCAGAGAATCTGATAGACAGAAAGTGAGAGAGCCAGATGTTTCAGGGAGCTCTAATAGAGTTTTCCTGGCACCTATAACAATGTCATCCCTATATGGACAAACAACAACCCTTCACAGTAGATTTGTGTCCACACACACACACACACAGACTGACTATGTTCCAGGAAAACAGCTTCAGGGAGTCTCTCCTAATCACCTACGCAGCCAAGCCGAAGAGATGAGGGTAATAAACCTCAAAGGATGCTGACTCATTTTATTGATGAGTGTACACACAGAAACACACACACATAGACAAACAATAATAAGTGCTTCTGTCTTTGCTTCTGCTTAATCAAAATGTTTTTGCCTGCTTATCCGAACCGGTGTTGTTGAAGGTATGCAGATTTTCATCGCTGTCCCTGCAGAATTATCTGTGAATTACACTTCGAGCAACACAAATCCTGAAACAAATGGCAGCAAAAACATCCTGGCAATAACCTGCTTCATGCCAGGAAATATTTAAGAATATTTCAGGCCAGATCTTCCACTTTAAACTACTTTTATTGTTAATGAAGTTGAATTTCTGAAAATCAGTGGTGATCAAAACTAACGTTTCCATCAACTTGCAGCTTTTTTTAGTCTTTGAGAGGAAGAAGCATAAACCTTAAGACTGAGTAGATACACTAGACAACACACTGAACATTTAGTGAGTAACGACTGGAGTTCTGGTGGTGGACAACCCCGTAAATCAACAAAAACAAACCTGGACAGCAACAGCTTGCACTGTTTGTATGCAATTTGCACTGAAAATTCCCAAAAAAGGGCTCGCAGCGACTGGATCCAAAGACTTCAGATTACAATCTTTACATATCATACTGACTGTGAACACCAACAGACCCAGACTGGAACAGATCCGGTCCATTTTGGTCTAATCCCTCATCACATCCAAAATCGTACTCATAATCAGCTCAACGGTCATAATGTGTGTCCCCGCCTCAACGAACGATCAGTCGAGGTTGTAATTCAAAACAACAGTCTAAAAAGGAAAAGTTCAACAGTTTGGTAAATACGCTAATTTGCTTTCTTGCCAAGAGTTAGATGAGAAGATCAATACCACTCAGTTAGCTTAGCCTAGCCCAAAGACAGAACAGCTAGCCTGGCACCTTTAAAGCTCACCAATGAACACACTGTCTTCCTTACAAAAACAACATTTTCCAGGGGGATTATGTGCCAGACTATTTCTTGATCAATGGAGACTCCAGGAAGTTTCCAGTCTTTGTGCTATGCTACCTTAGCTGGCTTCTGGCGATAACGCCATAGTTGTTGTGCAGACATGAGAGAAGTATCGATCGTCTCATCTAACTGTTGAACTATTCTTTTAAAGATTCACAGCTCAGTGCAACTACGTAAATCTCCATTGAATCTCCATAAAAGTTCTCACTGAAGTCAGACGTATAATTTTAATAATTTACGTATAATTGTAATAATTTAAATAAAGTGATTTTTTTGAGTGTGTTTTGCGTTTAATTACATATGGAGTCAGATATGACTGAGACCGCTGTTTGTTAATTTCTCCAGTCTTTGCTGAGAGACATTCCCATTATGTACTTTTTTTCTTGATGAATTTATGAGGATTCAAACAACTTTTCTGATCTCATTCTTCTGTGAAATGTGTTGTTTCTTGCATTAAAGATGGTAATTTCAGGAAGCAGGATAAGGAAGTTCCTTTTTCTGAGTTTTCTCCTTGCCACGCTGAAGATACAGAACACATATCCTACTGAACTGCAGTTTTGATAATCCCATCTGATAACTGAACCATTTAAAACTGATTCATGATCCTTTATTTCAGGGTTTCCAGCTGACAGTCACTGACACCAATTAAAGCTCCCCTGTATGAAGAAGATTATGTGAACAAAAATTATTTTCACAGCATGAATGTGCGCGGCAGAGTATCACAGTTCACACCTTCACAAGTCTAATCTTGAGTCAATTATGGATTTCACCGCTCAGCACACACCGTGTTGAAGTTATTCATGATGCTATAGATCTTTAAACATAAATGCATATGCTATATATCACAGGGTTGTGTTGGTGCGTAATGTCTTATCAATGATAATATACTAAATCTGAAGATCTACTCCACCATCCAGATGGCCTGATAAAACTCAATTCTTCCTCCCTTATTTCCTCAGTATTTTGCTCTGTGTCTGGCTTCATGTGCTGCTCGAATAATTCCATCTCAGTTGGACTTTTTTGTCCCTTAAGTAATTTCATATTATGGGCCCATCTTCTGCATCTGCCGCTTCAGGTGACATTTAAAGATGTCCTTCATTGGCATTTAGGAGATTACAGAGGCATTTTCCATGTAGAAAAAGAGTCCCACAGTCGTTCCACCACTTTAGACTGAAATATGTCAGCAACTATTGGATGGCTTGCCATGAAATTTAGTAAATACAGACATTCGTGGTCTCCAGAGGGTGAATCCAAATGACTTATTTAGTGATCCCCTGGCTTTTCCTCTAGCACCACCGAGATGTTGACATTTGGGGTTTATACATATCTATATTGCAGTTCAGCAGGGAGTGATGGAGCTGCAGCCCAGCATGAAGTATTGGATTGACCGAGCTTTCACAGCCTGAACTTATCTGAGCACACTCACCCAGAAGCAGCACTTCAGAAACGCTATGAGCATCTCAAGGGATTCTCCTTGCCATCCATTAGCCGTGCCCGACTCCTCATTGGTTCAGATATAACACACCTGCTGATACCAACACAGCTCAGGTCCTCCAGGCGGACCCACCGCCATCTGCACCAGATTTGGCTGGACTCTCCAAGGTCCCACAGGCTTCATGCAGACATCACCCACACAGCCGTCTTGTCTGCACTTCACTGCTGTGTCTCCAGCCGCAGAGCTTGTCAGGAACGTGGACATGCTTCCCTATGTGAGAGAGTGAGCGTAGGGGTAGAGATTAGGATCAGGATATGAGCCAGCAACAATGAAACAAATGACTGAATGAAAACATAATAAATAAAGCAGATGTATTAATCAACATAATCAAACCAAATAAACTAATCAATAAAGGAGCTCTTCACCTGACTGGTGAGGGAGTGAATGAAGCTCCCTCACAGTGAGTTAATTCAGACAAGAGCAGATCGTAAAATCTGAATGTCAACTGAAATAATAAAGTTCATCAAGGATATAGTTCAACGTGTTGATAAAGTCATTAATAAGGGGTCATAAGTTTTTCGCTTTCTAGTATGCCATCAGCAAACGAGTCCTCGGTAGTTTAATTAAAGAACTTAATAAGTCATTAATAAACAGTTCTTTCAATAATCTTTCATGTCTGCAATTGTAAACGTTAGTTTGTCATTTTACAAACTATCCTTATTCATTTTCTTTCAAAGAGTTTGATGAGAAGAGCGATAACAATCTCATGATTGATAACTATTTCTTTGCTGGGCACAGTGATCAGATGTCGTCACACTGAGGTTGCCCAGGCAACCAGCGGCTAAACTGTTGCCATCAGCAAAACGTTGCATCTTGTAATTCCCTGTAAAACCACATTACATCACTGCTCTGTACAGATGAAACAAATGTATTAATTAGTGAGCTGTTGAAATGCTGGATGTTTTTTTAATAAATTTTTTTACTTTGCAGAGTATCAGGCAGTTTTTATGCTAAGCTAGGCTAATCACCACATCTAGCTCCGTAACAGAGAGAAATTAAAATGGTATTGATCTCCTCGTCTAACTCTAAAGAAAGCAAACAAGCACATTTCCCAAAATATCGAACTGTTCCTCGAATAACATGTTATGGATTGTGATCTAGATTTTCTGCAGCCCTTTTCCTGAAGTCAAGTAGTCAAACTGTCAAGTGTCTTCATAACCATGATGAGTGTCCATGCTGCAGGAGGATAAATAACAGACAAAGAACATTTTCACACCCTGGAAATTCAAATTTGATTTAGATGAATTGCCTATTTCTGATGTACAAAGCATTATGAATGTCTTTAGTTACAACTTATGAACCCTTTATCAATGGTGCCTCATTTGAAAGTGATATTGACATTTTTAGACGCAGTGGAAGGGGCTCTTATTGACGTATTTATCGATGCCCATCCTTGTCTGTTTGGACTCTGAGTGTTTCTACCACCAGAAAATCATTCCAACTTCATGTCATTTCAGGTTGCACAGATGTCTACACTCAGACTCTTGTTTTTTGAGTCCTTCCTCAAAGACTGTGAGCACTGTGACAAACCCAGCAGGTCAGTTTGAAGAGTGTGAAGGGTTTGGTGTACGAACGCGGTTTTGACTTGATTGGGCCTGTGGGAGTTGCTGTGCCGAGAGGCTGCAGCTGGCCTCTGGGAATGATGTACTCATTTCCTTTGCAGGAGATGTTTCCTCCATGAAGAAGTCAATTAGTTTGTTAGGATTTGAAGAGGAAGTTACAGTGAATACAGAGGCAGTCGCAATGACAGCTATCGACTCGGCCCCACCTCGGCTCAGACTCCCGGTGGAACGTCAGTCGGTCACGCTGCCGACAGCCTCGCCACAAGAGGTTTCTCTCGACTGCGTCTCCCTGCCTCCCTCTGCTCTGAGTGGGCAGACGGGACTCAGAGGAAGATTGTCCCTCTGGTTTTAATTAGGCTTTTTAATTACAGAGTGGAGATCCTTTTCACAGAGACTTGCAATGAGGTAACAGTTGAGCAGAGGCGATAGCAAAGGGAGGATGAAAGTGTCACTAAACCAATAGATGATTTTGATGAAAAGCAAGTGGAGTAGATTTTCTATTTCTTCTAGGGACTTTTGAAAAGGTAGAAAAAAATGATTCACTGCAGTCGAGGATGAGTTAGGGTTCATAAGGGTAACAGAAAGGTAGAGGTTATTCTTTTACATAATATCTATGCTACCTGTTTCAGAATGAAAATTCAAGTAAAGTCTCTGAGTGAGCTTACTAAAGGCATTAAACCTTCCCTTTAACACCAACACTGGCAGTGTCAAGGTCCTTTAATCATGTATGAGTCATACCAGTACATACAATTTGTTCTAATCACAAGTAGTACATTGTGTCTGTAATGGACCATGTAATTGAGTGTCCACGAATCAGAAATTGTAGCTGTTAGATACATTTCCTTCTTACTGATGTTATAAATTTTCACATTGCTCTGTGACTAACTAAATCCCTTATTTTGCTTTCACTTTTACTTATACGCAGGCTCAGTCTTTCAGATGATTCATTCAAGTTGACCATAATTCTGTGAAACTGTAGCTGCTTGACATGGCAGTAATTGCACCTGTTTCACAAGATAAAACATAACACAACTACACAGCAGGGGTAACAAACTTGTATGTAAGTGTCACGTATGTTTATGTGAAGGTCTGGCTGATCTGGACTTAAGGTACACCCCTGTGCAGTATACTGCTCACATATGGTGTGAGTGTTACAAAAGTCTACACCCATGCTAGCAGCTCTATGAAGCTGTACTAAACAGGCTGACGCCTGGCAGGTTCACCATCTTAATTTAGGATGATAGGATGCTAACATTTGCTAATTAGCACTAAGCACAAAGTAGAGATAAACTTGGTGGGAATGTTTAAATATTTTCAATCCTGCATACTCCAACACCTCTGCACACCTGGCCAGTCACTGTAAAAAAAAAAGGCAGTGATTGTTAGATTGTCTGTTTTAGAAAATTACAAAGATTTTCAGTTGTTGATTCCACAGTGAAAAGGGGGGTTCAGACGCTGTTGGGCGATTTGGCAAGCACTTTGTTTGAAGAAACGAGGCCTTCTTGATGCTGTTGTTTCTCTTGTGAGGGCAGTCTCAGAGATACTTGTGTGCCATGATTTTGTCATGTTTGTCAACATAAATGCATGCCAGCAATTAAAAGGGAATCTTGTGTATATGTGTCATTTTCATGTTTGAAATCCACTATCGAATATCATAAATTGATTTGAATTGAACACAGTTTCTGATATTCTGCAGGTGTTTTGGTGTTTAGAACAGATGACAAGACGTACAACCGTTACCTCTTCCCACCTGTTTTTTCACCAGCTGTCATTCTGGTTCACTGTCTGGTTTTCACACGTCAACCCCTTTTTGACACAGTCTACACTGTGTTACCTGTACTGTCTCAGCAGCATACATTAACAAGAATTACTTCACAGTTTGTAACAAGGCAGGAAAATGAAGAACACTGGATCTGTGAAAGTGAGAGAAGAAGAGCAGGTTGAGAGGAGAAAAAACATTATACATACAGTCGGTCTAAAAGGAAATTTCTTGTCGTGATGGTTTGTTAGATGATGTCAGAGACGGGAGCCAGAACACCTAGATGTTGAGAAATTAATGCTATCTTAAAAGGAAGGAGGGATGGGATGGAGGAGCTGGGAGAGGAGAGACTTGAAGAAAAGGGCAAAAGGGAATTTGTAAGACAGAAAAGACAAGCACAGAGACAAGAGGAGATGAAAGAGTGTGTGATAAAGGCAAAGGCAGCATCAGGAGCAACAAACAACAAATACAAACTTGCCTAAGAGAAAAAAAACACAGCTCAAACACGATGTCACATATAAATGTGAGTACCACTGAGGCTTTGTATTACATTTATTCTCTACCTCACTGGTGCACACGATGATTGAAGAGGAAACCATAACCCTGAAAAG
Organism: Enoplosus armatus; assembly: GCF_043641665.1. Taxonomy (NCBI): domain Eukaryota; kingdom Metazoa; phylum Chordata; class Actinopteri; order Centrarchiformes; family Enoplosidae; genus Enoplosus; species Enoplosus armatus. Next base: position 7,585,636 of record NC_092191.1, on the reverse strand, counting down.
GAAGAAATGACACTGACAGGACTCGACAACAACAAGGGCGATGAAGAAAATATACAATAACAAAACAAAATCGCCTCCACTTATGAATGTGTTTTGCTTACTGTGACTTGGAGTGTGATGTGCAAACTTGACAGAGGATGGACTTTTCCTTGAAGTAAGACTAGTGGTTACTGGTGGTATCAAGTGTGGTTTAATACTACAACAAACACTCTACAACTGATATACAACAGAAGAGCTACTTGTGTATCCGTTTACAGCTCAGCCAAACAAACTCACGTTGTTTTAATAAAGAATTTACTCAAAAATAATCTGATTTCCTGCTGCCTATGGGTCGACTAACTTTATAGGGCAACTCTTAATCTAACGTCTCACTGAGGCTGCTACTTCCTCCACTGATGGATGAATAGCAAAAAATACCTTATTTTGTTGATTGATGAACGATTGTGGTCAGTGCTAATTGTGGTGAAAAAATACATTGTGTTTCCTGTGGCTGCTTCACAATAAAAGCCAACCCGTGTTCCAACAGTTGAATGCTTTTGATGTGAAGCAGCAGCAGTAGGGTGTTCAGTTTGCATCAGCAGTAACTTAACACAGATCTTATGGAGAGTGAAAAGTAAACAGTGAGGCTGATATCAATAAGATAAAATTGTAAAAACTGTCTGCAAACATGTACAATGGTTTCCTGTCAATCCATCAGGTGTGCGAAGGCAATTTGAATCAAGCACGGGAATTGCGGACTCCACCGCGAACAATGACAACCACTATAGAGAGGTCACTCGTGAAAATCTTAAAGATTATAACTTTAAGGTGATAGTATCTTCAAGTAATTTAATTTGGACCTTGAGATCGTGTGACCAAATACACAGAGGGGGATGATGTGTGAAGGGTTCAGCTACATGATTTCATGTGCTGGATACGAATCTGACGCAGCACCTCCGGCTCCATTTTATATTTGACCTTTTGTTCATATTAACCTGCCAAAATTGATTTCCCGAGCAAGTCATTAGTGTCAGTGGTTTCAGGTGAGGACGAGATGACCTGAGGAGACAAAGGGGGAATGGAAGACTACAGTAGGAAAGGAGGTGAAAAGATAATAAGCAGGAAGAGAGGATGGAGAGGAGAGAGACAATTATTAGTTTATTGACGTGTTGTACCCTCCAGTTGGTGAGATAGACATGAGTGTAGCCATGGAAACCAACAAGGGTATGAGTCATGAGTAGCAACATGAGGGTGGGGGGATGGGCAGAGATTGAATGAGGCTCAAATTATCATCAAAGGCACCATAAAACAAGTCAGAGGGAAATTATTGTAGTTAGAATCACGAGCACCATATTTATTTCCCAAATATTTCGAACTGTGGCTCCACAAAAGTATATTGTTTTTCATCTTATTTGACAGATAAATGTGTCTAATTTTGAAATGAGTGAATTAAAAAATCTCACAAATAGAAGTTCTCACAATTTGGACAAAATGGTCTATTTGGATTCCTGTTGTTGGAGTGTTTGACAGTTTGTTCATAAGAGAGGACAACCAGCCCTCTCTGTAGTCTAATTGACCCTAAACATAAGTAATGTCACTATGCATCAAGATAACATACTGCATTACTTTATTTCCTTTCCTGTTGTCTGCTGGCAAACAAATAGGAGTATATTTGTTCATGCCCATATAAAATGTATATATAATATTTACTTTTTGGTGTTACAACAATGCTCTTTGGTCATTTCTCTATTTGTCACCTTCATCAAATGTTTTTAGAGACAATAATTAATCTCTAGATCTCTCAACCTGGCAGAAAGTAAATGTTACAAGCTGCTGTCACAGCTGCTAAAAAAATGCTGGTAATGTGCTGGAAAGTTATACTGGACACACACTCATACTGGACAATTCTGTTTTCAGGTATTATTCTGGTCTATTGCTAGAAAACATCAGGAAACTCTTGAGGCCTGGTCTTCATCAGCTTCACAGACTTAATATGATATCTGTATTAGCATGTAATTATTATGATCTCTTCTTTGTTTCTTTCTCTTACTCTATCTGAGTTTGAATATGTTTCATGTAGTGTTTTAACTGTATGTGAATATTCTGTTCTCTGCCTGGAGTCTAAATGTATTTTATTTGAGTTTAAGATCATTTCAACATGCTTGCTGTCTGTGCAGTGCTGTATGACCCAGTGCTGTGCTGTATGTTTGTTTATGTGTTACTGTCGTCAATTTCTTCTTCATTCCCCAGATGTAGACGATGATTCGATGATGGAAGGAAACTCCGCTGATACTGACTTTTCACATAATATTCTTTATTTGCATCAAAGATCAGGATCAACAGGCATGCGCATCTTGACCTGTGCAGCACCCGTAGCCGAATCAGTACTGCTGCCTCGAACACTGTTCAAGCTCGTCTTTTATACCTTTAAGCATACATGGGGTTCTACTACAACACATGAGTCTGTAAACTTCTGTTTCCTGTCGAGGGGTCAGGAAAAGAGACCTCTCAGAATGACCTTTCACATACCAAAGAAGACCACTAAACAACAATACATCTTATCTTTATGGGACCCCAACATCTGCTAGTTGTTTACCTGGAACATTGCATACATGGCAACTTTGTACTGCATATCATTTTCTGAAAAGACTACTTTTATGATTAGTATCAAACAATACACATCATTACTAAGAAGACAATGTTGACTTCATTATTTGGAGAACATCTTTTGGTGGGTTTGGGGAGGTTTTGAAAATCAAAGAAACAGTTGATTTGCAATTATGTCATTATTATTTCTACACATACAGAAATGACAAGTGTTGGAACAAGCCACTCACCTTCAAACACTTCACTTTTGACAGTGGTGATGATGACAGTGTGACATCGCTTCGTGAAGTGTGTGATCCAGTGTCACAAAAAAGGAATGCATATATTAACTGATTCCTTTATATTTGTCTCAAGGACCCGCTGCCATTCACCCAATTCAGTTTCCTTTTGTTCACAAAATGGATATGAAGTATTGACTTGAAATCTATGAATACACACTAGACGACGTAAGTAGCAGGTGAGCAAAGTGAGCGATAAAAACACTCTTCTGTCATTATTAGGATGGCTTCTTGGCACAAAATGTGATATACACCTGCTTAAGACTGAGGTGACATAACCGACCTCCGTGCAATATGACAGAAAGCACAGTTTAAAACACACTGGATGCCCAACTGCACAAATAAACACATGCACAGACATATGACGGGTGTTTTCTTGTATTTGTACAGTTTGTTTCTGTTGGTAACACACAACAAGTCTACACTATCCTTCAATATCCTTTTTGTGTCTGAATTTGTTGACACACTAACGCTGGACTTTGAGGATACTTTGAAAAACTTAAACCATTAAAGGCTCAATCGGTAATTTCTAATGACATGAATTTGAGGTATACATCCTAAGTTATAGTTGGAAAGTCTATATTTTCTGTGTTTCTTTATGCTTTTTTTAAATTGTTAATCAAAGCTTTTGAGCCATTTCTACAAAGTTTTTCATCCAGATTCCAATTCACTTTTCCAAAAAGAACATTCAAGGAAACATCAAGTCAATCTTCCAAATCACAACAGATATTGAGGAGCAGTCTTAAAGCAAATGTGTACAGAGGAAAACTAGGGTGTACGTGCAGAGGTCGGTTAAACAATAGATATCACTCAAATGTGATACAAATCAGTTTTTCCTGCACTGTCCTGCTCTCCTTTGATGTATCTGGTTTCCTCCATTTACCCCTGAATATGATATGTGGTATGATATATTCAGGCAGGAGTGCTGTAGGGAGAGCACAAGATGAATGACACAATCCATATTTGCAACGTGACAAAAAAAAATCCTGGTAAGAACTAAAGTGTTTGCAGTTCGAGGGATTGTAGAGGTGGTTAAATCAACCTTTTCAGATTCCAAAGGTCATAAGTCAAGTCAATTCAATGTGATTTATACAGCCCAAAATCAAAAATTTGTCTCAATCTGTGCAACATTTGACATCCTCTGTCCTATAACCCTCAATTCAAATAAGGGAAAACTCCCCAAAAACCTCTTTAATGAGGAAAATGTGTAATAAGTTGAATTGTTAAAGTTTGACAGGTCCAATTTTCAAACTCGTGCAGTCGAGCACTGTTGAGAAGCGTATTTTAAAGGTTTTACATTTTGGGGTATATACTTGTTTGCTTTTTCTGTCCAAATGTCTTGCCAGCCTAGCTGTTTCCCCATGTTTCCAGTCTTCATGCTAAGCAAGGCTAACCGCCTCCTAGCAGCTTCATGCACTATTTAATGGGCAGATATGAGAGTGGTATTAACCGTTTAACATCGATTGTGTCGTCGGCGACACGTTTGCTCAAGCGCACTTTGGATTATCATAATAACGTCACGGTTTGCGCTATCGGAAAAATTCCAACGGTTTCTGAAAGCTGAGACATTGTGCTTTACAGCCAATATGGTGTCATTACGGTAATTTCACTCGCGTCTCTCAGTCAAAATAAGCAAAAAAGTCCAGGCGGACATTTTGAGCCTGGCTGTAAAGTAAAATGTAACTGCTACTACTTTAAATTCTAATCAAAATCTGAAAGTTTCCAGAGATACCAAACAGATAATGCGGAGGAATGTGGATGTCAGGATGCTAAAGAGTGGAAAGTATGTTTTATTTATCTCTGAGGATACTAAATGAATCTCTGGGAAATGTAAAGACAGGCCATCTTGTTGTGTCTGTGTGTTTTTAGTGAGTTTGGAAGCATTCTCAAGGAAAAACAAGTTTCCTACTGCTAAAGCTGAATTTGGTAGAAATTAACATATCTTACATTTTGCATCTGGAAAGGTTAATCAAGAAAACTGAAACATCTCAAGTGGATATCTTCCAAATGTGGTAATCAGCCATGAGCAGATGGAAAGTCTCATTGACTTGGAAAACTGCTGGATATTATTGAGCGTCTCTTGGCTGACTCAATGAATGATGAATTTAAAGCACAGCTTCGCAGCAATGAAGATGAATTATTTAATGTAGTTTTAAGGAGGTTTGACAGGGAGACTCAGAGAGAGAGGGAGGGCCAAATAGACATAGTGTGCACGTGTTCGTTTGCAGCACCCAAACAGCGCTCTGCAGTCGACAGGTTTTGACATTTCACTGATAAATGATGAGAGATGACAGCTCCAGAACACTGACTTCTCCTTTTATAGCAGAACTGAACTTCAGGACCTCTGAAAACCTGCTGCTCTGCGGCGTAGCTGGACATCACTGGTGTCAAATGAAAAAACTCCCATCTTCAAAATGTCAACTTCTCAGAGAAAACAAACTTGTAGTCTAAGAATGATGGCTGGAGAGTATTGGTTTTGGGAAACACGTACACCACCACTGAGTTTTCTCAAATATTTACAACATGAACCGTAAATGTGTGGGTTGGAATTAATTCAGTTGGGTCTTTGTTCACTTATTTCTCAGATTTTTTTTACAAACTAAAATACAAAAAAAGTTAACCCAGCATTTGCTTTTACCTGTACATTTTCACTGTATTTACACTGTAACCTGAACAACAACACTTATGACACATAGAAAATGGTTTAATTTGTTTAAAGGATAAGGCTGAGTGTACAGCCCTATGCAGTTTGCCATAATGGTCATTTCCTACAACATCTGGGCACTGTAGATTTAAGCGAACATTACTCAAACAGGAGGAAATAGTGCATATGTTGGGGACTATTTTCAGCTGTGGATTAATACACATTTAGTGAGCTAATATTTACAGCAGCAGGACGGTGTATTGGGATTGACTCCATATAAACTACGGTGCCCATGTTCATCGTAAGGAAGAATCATGTCACCCAGTGTGGCTCATTAATGTGTTTTTTTTAGTATTTAGTAACATCAGTGTTTGTATACACAGGCAGTGCTTGACAGAAGGATCAATTCATTGTTGGTTTTGGTCTTTTTGTGGACAAGAATAAAAATATAGAAGCCGTATTCTTTAAGCTCTTCATATTTTTGTATATAAAATACATTTTACAACATGATCTTTTATAGCACTTCTGGTCAGTAATGCTCTTTAATTATTTGGACGCGCATTACAAAATAAACTTTACTAAAATGGTGGATAATAAATATGCCACATAAGGCAGATTCTTCACCAATGTTGACAAACATTTACATGTGAAACAGTGCATATTGCATTTTGCTAAACGTTCAACCCTAAATGATTAAATTCCATTAAATCCAATAAAGAAAACAAACACACTGAACTTTCTGTTCATGTTGTTTTACCACCAGCAGTCCTTTATCTGTGTGTCTCTGAACGTATCGTTTTACCAGCAGATCACGTACCTGGTTGTTATAAAGTTATCTGAGTTGAAAGCACCACTTTATTCCAGGCTGGTTGGGCACAACTGAGAGTCTGTTTTAATGGATGTGTTGACTGAGAGCATGAACCTTTAGAGAAATGTGTCCAATTAAATAAGAAACACTGCAAGGATTTATTTCCAGAACAATCAGGACTTGAGCTCTAACTTTAAAACAGCAACTTCAGAAACTCGTTTAATTTTCTAACAGTGATGTATTTTCAGCTCCCTGTACCTCAGAAACGAGATGGCTGAAAAGTGCTGTGTTCTGCCTCAACACCTCTCAGAGTAAAAACTAATTCTCCTGAGGGCTAGACAGTGACCGTGTACCTGCTGGTTCCCCGCACCTCCACATCTCCTGTTTAATTTATTTCAGTTCTACTCTGCACTTTGACAAGTCTCTAGCATCAAAACATAACAATTCCCCATAGTTTGGACACACGCTAATCTTCCTGCTAAACTCATTTTATTACTGCGTGTACTGGGAAATTCTTTGCTGATTATATCAATTAACCATCTGCTCTGCTGTGTAGTTTGATCATCAGTATAACAATAAGCTTCAGTTTAAACATGGTTGTGTCTGAAGCAGAGAAAACCAGGCTTTGTTCCCACTCAGGTTACGTTCTCCAGCAAAGAGAGTCAAGCATTTCACCTCGCTGCCACTTTATATTTTACACCTTCAACTCTTACAATGCAGAAACTTTGTAAAAGAATAATCACTGGAGGAGGACTGGAGGGTGTACGTGGAGGGAAAATGTTTTTCCGTTCCCATTTGAAAATGTGCGATGAGATCTTTTTTGATGTGCAAGACTGTCCTTTTTTATCTCCCTCTGACTGTCTCTCTCAGAAACATACTGCAAATGCATTCATATGGGAAGTATCATTCATTAAAGCCTCCTGCTCTGGGCGAACAGTAAAATAAGAAAGTACAATAAAAATGTGTCTGTACTTCTTTCCAAGCTTTACATGCTCTCTCTTTGTTGAAGAGCGTATTCACAGCAGCTATACAGGCCGTCACCATGACTCTCACATACTATAAAAATAACCTAATCTTTACTTATAAATTATAATGAAGTTTACCCTTCTCGCTGCTAATGGAAGACATGAAATGGATGTGTTGAGTCAAATAACAAAGTATATAGTCTGCAAAGTTGCAATGTAAATGCAAAGTGTTACTGAACCCAGGAAGTGGACTGAGATGTTTGATGTTTTTCTATACTATAAATAAACACCCAGAATGAACACTGATGCTATATCATACCACATCCATCAGATATAATGTAGAAATATAAAATACCAGTAATATTGCACCTGTAGCTTGGCATGCTTTTGACACATCAGCCTCAGGACAGCAGCGTGCAGAGACTCTGTGGTAGGCAGTGGTGAAATCCTGTAAAAGGGCAATTTCAGAGGTGTCACGTTGTCTCACGGAGATAAGATCCCCACCAGGTAACTGCTGCCTTCCCCCACTACCAATCCTTTTTTCTGTGCAGACAGAAGAAAGAAACGCCATGGAAACTGTCTTTAAAAGGACATGAAATTAGTTTTTAATTTCCCTTTGGACATTTGTCTATTAAAATGAAACTCTGACAGATATGAGCGGAACAAATTGTGCCTGTGATTCTAACATGTGATTTAGGATGACAATTGAAATGTAGCAGTCAGCTACTAAAATGCCATAAAACATCACATTAAAAAGAAGAACATTGACGTTTGGATTTATTAAAGATAGAGGATTGTTCAGGAGGAGGTTTAACTGTAAGACTAAGACAAAGGGCCACATTCACAAAGGCTTTTGTGCCTTTTTCAGGTGCAGATGTGACGCATTTGGTCCTGAACACATTAGGTGTGTTTATCAAACAGACGCAGCAGGCTGAAGTCGTAGTTGGCATGTCATTTGTGCGAATGTTTGCATGGTACATCTCTCTCCTTCTTACATATGCAAATAATAGGAGTAAATTAGTCACGCTATTTCCAACAGTGAGTTTTGCATGCATACTATAGAAGATCTATGGTAAACGTCCCAAAATACAACAGAAAAATGTCACAGGAACACAGAAATGACCACAGGAAATTACCAAAGGAACATGCGGTACTAGTACCACAGAAATTGTATGGTATTTTACCAAAAGTAAATGTTGAAAATGGGCAGTACCAGCCAGAAGCTGACTGCTCAATGATGCTAACATCTCTGAGGCTGCACCAAGTCACAGCGGTGTTTTGGGCTAAATTCTGTTCACAGAATATGTTTACTATTTTCACCATTGTAGTTTAGCATATTAGCATGCTAACATTGCAGCTGAGGCTGATCGGGATGTCATTCGTTTTTCAGGTATTTAGTCATTAACCTAAATATTGGACGAATTAAAATTTTGATCTGATGAAAAGTCAGGGAATCACCTAAGTCAGTAGGATTCATTGTCTGGGAAACATGAACCTCAGTACAACATTTAATGGCAATCCATCTGATAGTTGTTGAGATATGACACTACAATCCCTGGAACCACATCGCTCGTGTGGCTAAAAAGATGCACAACGAAAGTTGAATTTGTACGACCTCACGTACAGTAAAAGTCTAAGTTTGCTAAGTCACGACTCAGACAGTAATTTAATGTGCAGAGTGCAGTCTCTATGAGGGTAAATGGGGGAAAGTTGCTCAAAACTTCTTCATATAAGAAAAACTGCAGTTTTACAGCTAGGTCATGGACAGTCGGAGGGGTATTAAGCTTTATTTTATCTACCCTTCTCATGAAAAAAGTATAAAGCCTTCACACTCGCCTGGGCAGGCTTCAAATCCATCACTGAGGAAAAGGGCTGTAGTGACTATACTGAATGCATTACTGAACCGGAGACTTCGAATGTGACAGATTTGGTGGGAGGCAGCTCTTGCATCTTTAACGGCCATCTTATTTCTTTTTCATGAGGTTTTTATTTTTCAGTGTAATTCAAGAAGTTAAAATGTAGAATATGCTCGGATCTCCATGCTGAGCTAGTGAGGGGAGGTAAGACATGTGAACCAGATTTTAACTGCATATAGTGAACGCAAATAAAGTGGTATAAATACTCGTACACACCTGTTTATAGAGTAGGTCTGTGTTAGAGTTTATCAAATTTGTTTTTAAGTGTTTAATGAAGTATTACCCCCCCCCCCCCCCCCCTTTTGACTTGTTTAGTTCTTGATCTAGATTGAACTCCCTGTAATGTTGTTTATGAACTTCAACTCAACCAGGCATAATCATTGTTTTTCCCAGAGTGGCCTGAGAGCACTGGCACAGAAGAAACCAGACACTTGCTGGTGTTGTGAGTCTGTAATGCTTATGTGCATTCAGCCCTCATGATTTGTCTGTGAGACTGTCAGACAACCAGACAGCTACCATAAGTATGACTGCAGCATGTCTGCCCCTCTCTGTACGTCCATCTGTCTTTCACTTCCTGTCTTTGTGTCTGGCTGATCCTCACACACATACATAAGAACAGCCGTCAAATGAATTACCTCCAGAAAAGGCCCAGATGGCTGTCTGAGCTTGGCTCGATAAATCACACAATGACCACAGGGTGAAAGATGACTCCGCAGACACATCTTGGAGCAGAGATGGTAATAAGGTCTGCAGGTTAATGTGTGAATGTGTGATTAGCCATGCCAGCAGTGTGGCTCAAGGGATGGCAATGTCGGTCTGTCAGTTGATCCACCTCGTCGGTCCAAACTGAAATATCTAACTGTATAAAAGTTTGTACAGACATCCATGGTCTTCTGCTAATTGTGTAGTGCCACCAGCAGGTCAAAGTTTTCACTTATTAAATGTAATGTCTCAACATCTACCAGATGGATCGCCACAAAAGTTTGTACATTCATGGTTCCCTGACAATGTACCCTAATGACTTTGGTGAGCCCCTGACTTTTCTTCTTGTGCCATCATCGGGTTAAACATGTCTATGTGTCAAATACTTTGGTTTATGACCAAATACCTGCAAAAATAATGACACTCCCATCAGCCCCACATACAGTATTGTCTTTAGTGGTAATTAGCAAGTGTTAGCATTTAGCATGCTGACGTTAGCATTTATATAGTATAGCCTTACAGAGCTGCTTGCATGGCTGTAGCCTCTAAGGGTTGGGTTATGCTTGAAAGGAATTTGTTCGTAGGAAGTGTCATCCTGTCAGGTCAAAAGTTTAAAGTGTTTATAGCTGCTCCAAATGTCCACACTGGAGGGCGGGGGGGCAGCCGTCACAGAGAGACGTGATAATCGCTTGAATAAGGGGATAACAGAGTACATTTTCACACCCAAAAAGTGGCAGAAATTGTTGTGTAAAGAATGAAAAAAATAGGGCTTAAAAATAAGTTCCACCCCTGGCTCTAATCTCACCTCTGCCCACCTGGTCAATCGCCACATGAAGTGGACGTGAATGCTGGATTGTTGGTTATGGAAAGTTACAGAAATTGTCACAATCATGATTCATTGCACATGCAGAGTATATAAATTCAGATCCACAGAAATGTTAGCACTTGTAGGTTCATCCCTTAGACACACACGCTTCTCTTACCGCATGTTTGAGAGCCACAATGAAGTAGAGTCGTGCTTCTGTAGCTCTTGACCTTTTCACATGCAAATCAGTGCACCACTCGTCAGCACATGAAGAAAACAGGAGTTGATACAGGCCACTTCAGATTCCTATTAAATTAACGGTGTCAAGGAACATACACATGTTCCATCTTCGCTTCCCTCTTATGACCTTTTCACCATCCTCCCTCCAAAGAGTCCCAGATCTTCATATCTAAGCACTGAGTGTGTCGTTTGCTTAAAGATGGGCAACTAGCAGACAGTAAATCAACAGGTTAAACACATCCATTCCAGTAAAGTTTCCACGCAGTGCTCACTTCATTATAAACAGCTCTGCCTCATAAATCGATTTGAAAAGCACCAAACCTGGAGACGGCCATCTTTATGCAAACTGGTCTGTTACTTTTGGAAACAAAATGTTTTATCTGTCAGCTAAAAGCCTCTAATTGTCACTGCAGCAGTGATAATGTCCTTGTCGTTGTCTTTCATGCAGCATTAACAAGTCGATTTACACACACTCAGATATGTCCCTGCTCGAGGTGTGTGTGTGTATGTGTGTGTGTGTGTGTGTGTGTGTGTGTGTGTGTGTGTGTGTGTGTGTGTGAGAGAGAGAGAAAGAGAGAGAGAGAGAGAGAGAGAGAGAGAGAGAGAGCAGAGTTTTGGTGCCCCCCTGTGTTAACGGCGGGGAAATATAGTTTGAGCTATATCGTCACTTATGAGGCTCACAGGAGAAGATTCTCTGCTTCACGCTGCAGATGCACGTCGACTCAGTGAAACATCCAACAAAAAAAACAGAGAGACACTAATTCAAATGTTCTCAGCAATAATGATTTATTCTTGAAAATGTGGCTTCGACTGAATAGATGATACATGACTGTATAAGGTACAGAAAAGTATACTAAAGTCAGGAAAAGATGGTCTGGATCACCTTGATCTCTGATAATAATTCAAGGGGTAACTGAAATCTTGTTGGATAAATCTCTTAATCGTTTTGAATATACCTGTAGCTTGACCTCATACAAAATCATTGCCAATTTAAAACAGATTACAGAGAAGATGTTTTTTGTAATCCGTTTCTGTAGAAGCTTTATTTGACATTTCAGCATTTTCTACTGCATGAAACACAGGTCTCAAAGTGAGTTCAGCTGACTTGTTAGTTTGTGTAACAGTCATGTAAGGAAGATGTTAGAAAACAATCCGCTGTAGATGTAGATGTAGATGGACCAGACTTCCTTTGAAATCGCCTAAAATGTTTCCATATTTCTGGTCATAAATATCTATTAATTTGTAGACAACTACCACACAATATACAATGTATATATATTGAACTATAGGACCATTATACTTTATAGATGTTATAAAATATACCAAGCACATAAACATCATGATAAGCTCTTTATGAACTCACTGAATAGGCACACTATAGCCCACAGCAATGGAAGGCTATATATTAAGAAACAAGAGGAATAATTCAACATATTATATGATCTTATTGGATAAAACTGACACCCACTTTTATAAAATGCTGTAACAAAAATACACTTACGTAACATTACTGAAGTGACTATTTCTTACAGAAATTGCTCTGATGTAACACTACAGGAAGTTGTGTGTGTGAGTGAGTTTGTAGAGGCATTTAATTCTTCTGGTTTATAACCAGAGGACAAATATCCTCTAGTATGAATAGATGGCTGTCTGAGCTTTATTACCACATTATCTTTGTCTAAGACAGACGATAATTTTAAGATCTTATATGGATTTTATATGGATTTGTGTCTTGGAAACGTTTGCTATTGAATAAACTCAACACAGCGCAGTTTTGAGATCTAAATCTCGTATTTTGGAGCTTGGTTGTTGTACAGCAGAGATGTAATGTGACCCTCCGTGCATTATAGACTGTATGTGGAGCCTCAGCAGTGCATCTTCTCACCGACTGCAGCCACAGAGCAGCGGTGGCAGCGCGCCTGCGCAGTGCATCCAGGGGCTCGGCGGCGTTCGGTGCTGAAGTGGGGCGGATGGCAGAAAAACAGCGGCGATGGACATTACACCGCAGGATTCCCATTTACGATGTCGTTAAATAAACATCGGGACGTCGCGTTTTCACACCTATCACCCTAGGACACTGACAGCCCATCAGAAAGGGGTAAGATGCTGATTATTCTGCGCTAATGCTCCACACGGGCTGGCTAGCTGACGTTAGCACGGCGCTAGCTGCTGTTCAGCTGCCACCTTCTCCTCTCGCTGCGAGAGATAGCGGATCTCAGGCTGTCGGCTAAAGCTAGCAAGTAGAAAGTGGGTGGTGTTTGATTTCTGAAAAATTTCGGTGCGACAGTCAGCACTGTGCAACCCTCTCACCAACTGCGTTATCACTCCGTGGTGTCAGCTGGGAGGGGGGTCTCCTCTCCCGGCTGGTCGGACCTGCAGCGGCTGGGCTCAGATGGTTCGGGCAGCTGCAGGAGAAACCATGCAAAACACCCAGCCCAGCAGCTAGCCAGCAGAGCTAGTGCACAGAGGGAGAGGGCAGGGTCCGATGAGCCCGACTACTTCTTATCTGAAGATATGCACGAGGCCTTCAGGCAGATGCAACAGATCCAATGCTGCGACAGCACACTCCATGCATCCACCATAAACTATCTGGTCAACCTCCTCATTTTAAAGTTCATTTTGTCACTGCTTTAGACTTATTTAAACCCTTTCCCCCCTCTATTGTAATGCATTGGAAACAGATCATGTAGTGCACAGCTGAGGGAGCACCCTCACTGCAGTTTCCCATGGGTGTGTTGAGTCAGAGGAGCCCGGGTGATGTTGCTACTACATCCTGGGAGACTTCCTGATTCATCTCATTCAGCTTTTACTCCTCATTCAGAGACGAGCTGTCTTACCATATAACATATTTGAGATTGATGTTACTTGCTTGTAGAGTGGCTATATTGTACTTGAAGATGTGTACTTAAAGCATTGACACTCTACAGAGGCAGAGTTACCCAACACTATAATGATCCCTGAAGACACTGAGTGATATCCTGATTGTTCTCATTGAAACTGCAGAGTTAACTTGGCTAGAGGGCTTATTTCTTTGGTGGATAGTTGTGATGTGATGTGGACTATAAACTGCTTTATGATTCACTCTAGGGCTGCAAATAATGACTACTTTAATTGTAAGTGTGAGATTGTGTGATGGAAACATAATTGTGCAAACATAAATGTCGCATATTCTTATTAAATTACTATCAGCTTGTTTATTGCATATTTAGTGTTTACAGCAATGTTAAGTTGATGTTCCAGAATCCGGTATTTTCAACTAGGCGGCGCTGTTCATGCAGTCAGTAGTTCGACTGAGAAGAAGCCAGAAGAAGAGGAGAGGAGGAGAGGGGAGTTTGCGGGGGATGGAGAGGAGTATAATGGCTTAACGTAACATATAGGTGTTTTTGGGACTTCACTAAAGTTATGAGGAAAACCCAGAACTTGTTGGACTGATTTATTCCTTCTCACACCCACGTCGCTTACATTATTATCGTCTCAATTACTTGATCTCTGGTTCAGCCTTAAAATATCATGCAATAGTAAAAAAAAAAAAAAAAAAAAAAAGAGTCCAAGGTGACATCTTCAAATGTCTTGTTTTGTCTGACCAACAGTTCAAAACCCAAAGATGTTCGTTTATGGTGATATAAAGCAGAGAAAAGCAGCAAATATTCACAATTAAGAAGCTATAACCCATTTTTTTGTACTATTTTTGCTTAAAAAACGATGAATTGATGATCAAAATAGTTCCCAATTATTATTCTGCCCATCGACCGATCGATGAATCGTCTAATTGTTTCGGCTCTAGCTCAGACGTAACGCAGACCGGCATCATAAGGATGCTGCCCCACTGCTGTGTTCGCTCTCCCAGCTCCTCAGCAGTCCAGACACTTTCATAATTCTCTTCTTCTTTTTTTTAGGAAGCAATGTTACTAAAGTTACTCTGTGGCCATCTTCCTCCTGGGAACAGCCGGTTCAAACTCAAAAGTACAACACAAAAGCCTTATCTTTGCACTCAGCTATGCAAAATCATTCTTCATAGACTCTGAATATACAAGGGACACTTTTGTTTTCCAACCATGCTGTGTCATATGGGAGGGATGGTGGATAAATGTGAACTCTTCGTTTTGATTTGTGCTACAAGCTCTCTCACTTGTTCAGGCAAAAAAATAGCTGAATAGACTAAAGACAAAAATCTGTGAAACTCAAGTAAGGTATCACAGAAACATAATAGGCTGAGAACCTCCTATAAATACACATTTTTAATGTAGTTTAATTTTAAATATCACCAAGTTGTTCACTGTTTTTCAGCATCTTTTGCTAATTTTAGTCACTGAGTTGCAATAGACTAGTGATAGTTTACAACATACAGAGTCTCCAGTGTTGAGGTCAGCATGTGAACACTTCTAAGTTGCTGTTTATAAGTGAGCAAGTTGTTAGAACAGTAATTCCTATATGAAAACATGCAGCATGAGAGCAAGCTGGGAGGCTCTGTAGCCTTTAGTTTCCTTCAGGGAGAAAATCCAGCAAACAGCATCTGACTGTGATTGAGCGCCGGGTTGTGGCCCCAATGATGGGTTTAATCCTTTCCATGATGAGTGTTTAAACTAAATGTAATGATGAGGACAGCATCATCAATCATGTACTGCATTTTGTTCATTTCCTGATTTGATTGATTTCATCTTGTATTGACCACATCCCTTAGCTTATCACAGATATCAGCGTATATATGTCGGCCGATAAGTAACGAGAGGCTGCCGTACAGAAATGCTTAAGGTAGTTTAGAAACAGTATAGGGCTGCAACAAATTATTGTTTTCATTTTTGATTATTCTGTCATTTATTTTTCAGATTAATCTATTATACATGTAGTTTAAATTTGAGAAATGCCCAATTACAGTTTTCTGGAGCACTTGGAAATGTCCATTAAAATAAGTTGAACCCAGAGATAAACGAACACATTTTGACAAGCAGGAAACAATGGAGGAAATCCTAATGATTAATCGATTACCTAAATTGTTGAAGATACATTTTTTGTTGATTGTCGACTATTTGATTAACTTATCAATCGTGGCCATCACATAGTTTTTCCACCAGAGAGCACCGACAAGTTTATTTTTCAACTCTAAAGTGTCTCGACCAGTGCAAAGTAGGGTTGAGCGATATGTTAAAATTTCCCAACCGGTATTTGCCTTTATATTCATTCATTTGTGTGTGTGGCGCAGTCCGGGGGGCGGGGGAGTCCCCACTTATTCTGTTTGAATAAATTTGCCTTCACCTTATCCTCTGACATCCACAGTCTTTAATGTGAAAATCGAATTCTACTGAAACGTCAGATGAAGGACGAACAAACAGGTATGGATAACGTAACTATGCTGCTAAATGATCAGTGTGCACAACTGCACATACACAGCCCAACTCCAACTGCCAGTTACTGTTCGTGCACACTTTTAATACCATTAAATTAGTCAAATAAAATGACAAAAAATCAGCTGGCGATGGTCAATATATTCATCAGTCGCCCAACCATACCACATATACAGTTATTCGTCCGTTATTTTACTCGGTGGATAAAATGATTGTGATTTTGACTGTAAAGCCTGTTTGTGTTTGCCCCGTGTGTTTTCCAGATGCCGTACCTTCACCGCTCCCTGTACTCTCAAGTCCATAAATGACCCTTTCACCGACATCCGAGGAAGCCTAGGAGGCGACGGCGAGTGAAGCAAGAGGAGCAAGTGAAATAAGGAAACCAGGACAGGAAGTAGTTACGTTTCACCTCAGCTCTCGTGTCCCTTTCTGTGCCCCGTCAGTCAGGGATGGTGAGAGCAGTAACCTCTCTTCCTTGTGGTGAAAAGAAGCTCCTCGCCTTGCCCCGCATCTCCAGCCAGCCAAACAGACGCTCAGACAGTCCACCAGGCAGTCACTCCGTCAACCAGCCTGCTATCGTCCAGCAACCTATTACCTCACACCATGACTGCTCTGTCTGACCTGTTTTTAGGAACTCACTAATTCATGGTAAGTTTGACAGCCTGTCCAGTATGATTGTGTGCTTTATTGTTATTAGTCTCCAACTTTACGTTGTTTAAATGAGAGGGAAATAATAACTTGTATTCAAGTGGGCCACATGTTGCGTTATTCGACTGGACTGCTCAGGACTACTCTGCACTAAACTAAAGTTTTTGGAGGATGTTCAGAATGTCTAAAACGGCTTGTTTCAGACAGGTTGAACTGAGGGGCTGCATAAAGGGCCAGTATAAGATAAATAAGGACTTTTTTGAAATCGTGAATCATGCAAAGCTACTCTAGTGGAATCCCAGAATAAAACTATTGAGCTAAAATTAGCTAAAATTAGCTTTTACACCCCCGATATAGCCTAAATGATCAGATCCTGTATTATAATAGTCACCCCCCCCCAAATTGCCTCACAACAAAGGGTGACTATTTCTACAACTCTGATGCTCAGTGATGTTTCACTTATTTAAAGTTGAAAGCTTTTGATCCCACAAATGGACAGACATTTGTAAAAAAAAAACAAATGCGTCCGTTAAAGTGCTTCAAAATTATTTTGTTGGAATAAACTGGTCATTCACATTCACTGTTGAGAAGATATACATTATATTTTTTATTCTTTTGTTCTTTTCCACTTCCTAAGTAAAAAAAAGAGAAACAGAAAGAGGGAGTGGATGTTCGTTATCTGCTTAATATCACTTCACTGCAAGTGGAAAATGGGAAAAATTGTCTCAAGTGCGAAAATTCACTCTTGACCTTAACTAGCAATTTACCAATAACTAGCTTTTTTAAGAGCTTTCAACTGCATCTAGCAGTCTTTCTCAGTGGACAAGAGTTGGCTTAGTTGTAGAGATGTTCATCTCCATGACAACTTTATAACATCTCCATGACAACCGAGCAAACTCTTTTACTGTTGCTCAATAGAAAATCCACATGGGGCGTTAGAGTAGCATGTACAGTGCAGACTCAAACATATTCACGTACTTTGACTTTTTTTTTCTTTGTTTGATAAATGTAACCATATTATTTACATTTGTATTCAGACATTTTCAATTGAGATTAGATGCATCCTGTTTCCTCAGATCATCTTTGACACACACTTGGTTGAAGTTGATCTGCATCAAAGTCCATTGATTGGACATGATTTGTAAAGCCTCACATTTCACAAAGATGTCAGCAAAACCCGAGTCATTAAGCACAAGCTATTACATCTGCTGAAAGGTGTAAAATAAGAAAAAACCTGTTGAGCCCCACAGTGCGTCTGCTGTATTCCCCATTAAAGGGCTTTTTTTAAATACACTTGTTCACAAGATTATCTGTCCTCACAGTGGAGCTCATGTTAATTATTTGTACTGAACAATAAACTAAATAAATGATGACTCTAATATTTATGTAACAAATTCAGTAGTTAAGAACCATATGTTTTGCTAAAACAGAAAATCCAACTGAAGAAGCTTCTGTTTTACGTCTCATGCGACTGTTAAAGTAATTATTATTAAGTATAAGTTTTGAATAACTCTTCTTCTTCTGTTATTTCATTCCGTTAGCCGGATGTTTTAGGGTATGGAGTAAAGATATTTCAACAAAAGCCGTCACTATACTCAGCTAATAGATGGTGCCTTATGTTAAACAGATCGTTAAGGCCTTTGAGGCAAACTTGTGCTTTTGAGTGTGTATGAATAAAATCCAAGTACTTTTTTACATGTAGCCTCGTATGCTGCTGCCTATAATGTTTGTCATTTACTGTGATCATGTTGATATGGAATATTGCTGATAAACAAAACAAGTTGGCTGAAAAATTGTGTGATAGTACTTAAAATGGTCATTCTTCTGTCACTTAAATACTCAGCCCTGTTGCTTCAGACAAAGGTTGTACTCAACAACAAAAAAAGAAAAACCCACCAGGTCGTATATTTTCTTTGATAGGGAGATAATCTTTTTAGACTTTTACTTCTCGCCTGTGAGAGAAAACCGTGGCACAAACTGTGTTTTTCTGGTAAAACATGAGACGAGGCAGGTTTCATCGACCAGGAGTCCTGACGACCAGAAGTCCGTAAGTGGGAGACTATAAATGAATGTTCCATCTAACTCCCTTAACTAGTAGCCAGTGTTTTCCGCTGAGTTGAGCTACTTTTTATTTACTTGGACGGGTAAAAACAGTTTTGGGTGGGTTGTGATAATGTGGACTACTTTTTGTGCCATTTTGGGTGTTTTCTGCCTACAAGAAGTTATAGGCTGTATTCCAATCAGTCACTCCTCTCCTCTGATTAGTTTGATCTGAGTTTGGTCTGAAAATTGCTCTGAAAAAAACCTTTTAAAAAGTTCATATAAGTGAAGACTTTTAACTTTTATTGTAATTTGGATTTAATCGTCCAAAAGAATTCGATTCGGTGGATACTAGGCTAATTGTGTGCTAAACAATACAACAGTGTTTTTAGACTGTGTGTAGTTACACTTTAACAGACTTAATATTATTTAGGGCTCATCCCTTGGCTAATAATGTGATGGTGAAGCAAGGTGGAGGCTTCCACCCAGTAGAGCTAGTTAAATACATTGGATTGTTTTTGGCTGACATGACGTCCTTTATTTTGGTAGTTCAAATTTCTGCCTCGTCAAGCATTTTTAATTCATGTCTGAATTAATAAAATGTGTGAGGGGCGTCATCTGAATACTATAATAAGCCAATGCATGTATGGAAGATCTTGTGGCTCTCTTTTTTCGTCATCTCTTTTTCCTCTCATCTCGGTGTATTTGTATTTCCACTCCATATTTGCATGTCCTGTCAATGCGGCCTCCTTCTCCGGGTTTAGAACAAAGCCGTACCCTCGCTGTCGTTTGCATCTAGCCGCCTGTTTTTCCACGGTCGCTGCCTGGTCGCTGAATAACTGATGGCCACTCCACTGGCCAGGCGGCGATATTTGCATATCAGGCAGGTCGTCTCAGCCTTACCTGCCGTGTATCCTGGTTGTAGTAGATCGCATGTGTGCGTATGCAGAGGGAACGAGAGAGAAGAGAGAAGGCTCCTCTGTTGGTACTGGAGCGCAGCTATTTTATTTGGATTTTTAAGTGTTTAATGAGGAGTTTAATTTGAACCATGGCTCTAGAGGTAAGAGTTCTGTTTCATTTATCGTGCTTTCGATTGCCAGACTACAAGACTGCAATTAATTAGTGCATTTTTCACACTACATCCCTTGGTGAAATTAAGCTTAAATGCCCCAAATTGTGAAGTGGAGTCTGTGTTCATTATTATCTCATCTATCTGGTAACAAAAGGAGAATTAGTTCTGACATGGCATCCTCTTCTCAGTTGATCTTCGTAGTGTTGTGAGAGGGCTGTTATACTTTAAGCTTGCTGCACGGTGGGATGAGGGCTTTCCCGGCCTATTTAGCTCATAAGAAACCTGCCTGTGTGGTTTATCTTCCGCTTTGAGGAAGATGAAAAATAGCATTACTAGACAATACTGTATGTTATTACCTCAGGCTTTAGAATGAGTTATTTTTATGTAGAGTAGCCTAAAGGGTTGAAACGCGCTATCGGGGCTGTTGTGTGATGTTAAAGGGGTTCTTCTACCTGCAAGGCAGAAGCCACTGGCACATCCACCTTCAAAGCCTCTCTAAAGGCCAGGGAAGACCCCAGGATTGTCCTCAGTGACTAAGGGAGAACGGAGCGGGACTATGTAGTTGTTAGGTGCACTTGTTACTTGAGGCTTATAGGTAAAATTAAAGCTGTAACGGTTAGCTAGTCAATTTATCGATTAGGCGATTGAAAGAAAATGAATTGCCCACTAGCTTCTTAAATGTAAGGATTTGCTTCTTTTTAATTTATGATAGTAAATGAAGAGTCTTTGGGTTCTAGACTGTTGGTTGGACAAAAGAAGCATCTCTTTGGGCTCTGGGAAGGTGTGATTAATCGATAATGAAATTAATGGTTAGTTGCAGCTCTAGGTAAAAGCATGCTTGAGTGTCACTGCAGTGGCAGAGAAATGGCTCGTGAAGGTCTTGCTAAACTGTTCAAAGAGAAAGTTTTGAAAAGAAACTCAAACTCAATGGCTACAGCTCTGTCTGTTTTAATCAGGAACATTTCTTCAGTAGGAAATAGTCCCAATGAAAAAATGGTGACGATGAGATTAGCCGATTAATCACTTCGACTGAAAAGCTAATCTAACTATTTTGATAATCGATTAATCATTTCAGTCATCTTTTAAGCAAAAATACCAAACATTCTCAGGTTATTTGGCGGTCAATTGAATAGTTTAAGGTTTTAAACTGTTAGTTGGACAAAGCGACTTAATTGAAGACATTACCATGGCCTCTGAGAGATTGTGAATGCCATTTCTTCCCTTTTTTTTACATTTCATTGACTAAACGATTAATGGATTAATCGAGAAACTAACTGGCAGATTAATCGATAGTACAAATAATTGTTAGTTGCAGCCCTAGTAAGATTCATTAGAGCATCAATTAAACTATAGAACATGTTTAGATTAAACCCAAAGGCAGTCAGTTTACAATAATATGGAGACAAACGTCACATTTGAGAAGATTCAACAATCAAATACTTTTAGCCAGGTTAGCAGCTCGGCTCTACGTCAGTCCACGTCTTTGGTCCAGATTGGATGGATTGGCATGAAACTCATGGTCCCCAGATGATGGATCCTAATGACTTTTAATCTAGCACCATCATCGTCATCATCATCATCATCATCTAACATGCTAAACTAAGGAGGTGAACATGGTAAACATTATACCTGCTAAACAGCAGCATGTTAACATCGACACTGCGAGCATGTTAGCATGCTGACGTTAGCAGCAGAGCTGTGTCTAAGTGCAGCCTCACAGCCATGCCGACTTTTGTCTGAGGTGTCACCACATACTGCACATTTTCTTGACATGTTTCATTCATTACAGAGCAACAGAAACATCAAAGCATTAGCAGAAACCACATGACTGTGTATCTGCAATGGAATGATGAGCTGGTCTCGTTTAAAACAAATTGAAGCCCTTCAGACAACAGCAGTACACAGCGGTATAAAAGAAGCACCACATTATTTAGAGGTTTGTGGTGTGTCCCTGTTTAAATCCTCATCTCCTGCCTGTGCAGAGGATGTTGCACGCTCTGAGGCAACAACAAGCCGGACAGAAGACGAATATAAAGAGATCTGGATGGGTTAATACGAGCGTGCGCGTGTGTCTGTCCGTGTATGTGATGTGTAGACCTCGTTTCTCTGTCTGCGCCCATTGAAATGAATGTGTAGTGTCTGTCAAAGCCAAGTGAAAGACTTGGCTTAATGCCAAAAACCTTTGTACCGTAAAAGGAAGGGAAATCCTCTCTGTCCTGCTCGAGTGCTCTCCCTCTCTCTCTCCCTCTCTCGCGTCATCTCTCTTTCTCACACACACACACACACACACACACACACACACACTCTTATAAGATATATTGCCGGTGAGCCACAATTCAAACATGGGGAACAAATTTAAAACGGCACACTCTCTGTTATATTATTATTCATTTGAAGGGTATGTAACTGTGTTTATTTTCTGCGTGTGTCCACTGTGAAGCCCCGTAGTGTGAGTGGAGTGGAGATGAGAAAAAGGCAGGCGGCACACATCGAGGCCCCACCCCAGGCCCCTGGACAGCCCCGACCCAACACCTGCTGCCTCTGCTGGTGTGGCTGCTGCAAGTGTCTCTGGTAAGAAAATACTGTACCACTATACTACATTATACTATACACTCCTGTCTGCAGAGACACATGTCACCTCAGTTTTTTTATCATTTGACTTTCAGGTCGACTGTTACTCGGGATAAGAATACTGTACTTAAAGGGGTAATAATCAATGTTTTTATAAGAAAAATGTATCAAATGACGATGTGAAAACAATGTGAAAGGGGTCGCTCGTAGTGATGAGCCTGAATCTGCAGCTCCCCTCGGCTTTACTGAGCTTTATAATGAGTTTCAGCTCATTGTTTTTCTGTCCGGCTGCAATTTAACTGTTGTGGTTCACTCTCACAGCTCTCATAGTGTCATTAGACAGACACATTTAGTGACCAGCTGCTGAACATAGTGGAGCATTTAGCAGCTGCAGAGCCAGATGTTTCCCTCTGGAGATGGTGGAGACCAAAACAGAGCTAAAGGAGAGTGAATGTTGGACTTGCAATTAATGTTATGCCATGTGATGACTACAGTATAGCTGCTTTATGAAGAGCTTTACAGAAGCAAGGGCTTGCAGGCTGCTGCTGACTTTTCTGGGCCTTTTTTTCCTATCTTTATTCAAGAGCGTGGTCTTTCAATTTGAGAGCATGACTTAATGATTTCACGTTCAGGTTTTGTAATGCTCTCCCTCAAAGCTTTGCCCTCGCACTCAAACAGCCCCTGCTTGCACTTAGATTTGCTCTGCTTCTGCTCAAACTGCGTGCTGTGTGCACACAAAATTCCAACAATTCCCAACCAATAGAATGCCAGATGTAGTTTTGACCAATGAAATGATGCCTGCCTCATTGCAGGCTCGTTCATCCACTCTCACCCCCCACAGCTTTATTATATGTACTTCCCTTCCTTTCTTTACGACTTTTGGAATAAAAGGACAGTTAATATATGTCAGTCTGCAGGTCTTTGAGGGAAAGCATTACAAAATCTGAACCTGAAATCAATAAATTGACCACACTCTTGAATAAAGATTGGAAAAAAGCCTGATCGACTTTAGGCCAGTATTGTTTTTTAATTGGTGAAGAATTGGCAACATTGCTTGTGATGCATTGACTGGAGTTGGTCTGAAGCTGCCTTTAAAAAAGATGGGAAGAACGATCGTTTTTAAAGAGTGTTATTAGGAAACAGAGAAATACCCTCAGTGCCTGAGACAACAAACAGTTGGTCCTGCCCTTAATCCTGTTGTCTAATCTGTGATGTTACACTGAGGTTGAGTTCCCTTGAAATTGGAGACTACAGACTTTATACTGATAGTGACGCTGGTGCCTGATCCAGTGCCTGGCGTGGGGAGCCAGTAAAGCTTTTTCTACAGACCAGTCCATATTTTAATAGAGATGAACAATGAAGCCAGATGACATGGCAATTACATTTTATTCAAATAAGCCAAAATCACAAATTTGCCTAAAAAGACTTCCTCGGTTTAGTTCAGGAAAAAAGCCCAAAATGACGTCGGCGTTCCCTGAACAAAACACAACAATGGCTGTGGTGGATCACGTCATTTGTAATATTAATGTTTACGCAAATAAAACAAAATGATACATGTTGTTAAGACCATAGACATCACCTGATTCCAGCCATTAAAATGGACTTTATTCTTTGTATATCACTTTTCACAGTGCTGTTTTTGTGTTTGCTGCAGTCGCTATATTTTTCTGTCTCATGATGGTAATGGACAATGTTGGGTTAATATAAAATTGACAGTTTAAGGGGCCATGCTGGTGATGTTGCAGGCAGAGAACCAGGTTTTTGGTAGTTGAATGTTTGGAACAGTGTTTGGTACAAGAAACAGCTTGTCTGTGGTAAAGGTGTGTGTGAGAGGTAATTATGGGAATATACAGGATGATTTTAATATTTCACTGGTTGGGGTTTCTCCATTACTGTAGATCAACAATGTTGAAGTACTCAAGCCCAGTGACATTCATTTTAAGAGATGTGCTTTTGGGGGGAGTGAATGGAAATTACTTGAGGTGTAATGCATTTGCCCAGTTGCTTGCAAAAGGAAACTTCAGCAGGGCGGACACACAGGCTTCAACCCAGCACCTTTAGTTCAAGGATTGCCTGTCTCCTCGCTACTCCACCGCTTCGCAATCATTTTAAGTGTTTGAAAATCTTTTCGGCATGGCAGGGTGGTTGGTAATGCAAATTCTATGTGAAAAAATGCAAGGCAGGTATTTCCCTTTTTTATGTCATAATACTGTATTTAAATAACTACAGTTCATGCGTGAATAGTAGGAGAGTGACACACATTTCATTGTTTTAGCTTGAGTCCATTGGCTTTGAAACTGTGACTGGTATGTTCAAGTGCTGACTTTTGGGAAATGTGTGTATTCGCTTTCTTGTTTAGAGTTAGATTAGAAGATAAATACCACTGTTAGCCAATTAAAGACTGGAACCATTGAAGGAGAAACTGTTCGCCTGGCTCTCTCCAGATTTTAAAAATGTCATATCTTTTGTCATATCTTGTTTGTCTAATCTGTGCACAAACAGAAAGGTAAAAACTAGTTTGGGTTTTACAGGGAACCTCTAGCTTCATATTTACCGTACAGATACGAGAGTGGGACCAATCTTTTCTACCTTTTCAGTGTATTTCCCAAAATGTCAAACTATTCCTTTAAGGGTGTCTGAAGTATTTACACCCATACTGGATGATTACTGTACCTGTGGCTGCAGCACAGGTCAGGTGTCTGGTGGCGTTTATGGGTGGTACACTTCAGGCAGTCAATGTGTAAAAAGGGCTGCAATTCCTACTAGAACTGAAAGGACTAGCCAGTTCATTGATTACTGGATTGACAATTTTGATAATCAATTATTCTTTGAATCTTTAAGCAAAATGCCAAAAATTCAGTGGTTACAGCTTCTAAAAATGTGAATATTTGTTGTTTTACTTAGTGCTCTATGATTACAGTATAAACTGAATATCTTTGGGTTTTGGAAGCAAAAGCAAAACGAGCAATTTAAATATGTCAGCTTGGGCATTTGGAACAGTTCATAAACCAGGTCAATTGATAATGAAAAGCTTTAATTCCTTGTTCACCTGATGTGCATGTAGAGTTTACAGCCAACATGACAAAAAAAACTGTGTCCCATATACTTACAGGCTGCACTGTGGGCCAGAAACTTGCACAAAGACTTGCTGCACCACTTTGCCCCTGAGCAAGGCACCAAAACCAGTAACTGCTGCGCGGTTCCTACAGCTGCCTCGCTGTGGCTGCACTCTTGCCGGGAGAGAGGAGTGAATGAAACATTGTTTTCAGGCAGTGAATGGTGAATGTGCTGCTTCTTTCACACCACTTCATCTGAAGTGGTGGCAGCTTGTGGACCGGGCCCGTAGTGAGTGATCTGTGACTCTGCTGTGTGTTTTTCAATCAAACGCTGGTGTCAGATCTCCAGAATGAGCCTTAGAAAGCTGTCTTCAGGAGCCCGATATGTTTATTCATTTTTGGTGTGAAGGCTGGGAGGGATAGTACTCTCTGTGTCACATTTTCTTTTACTATCATGCCGAGTCAAGCGGTAGAGATCTGAGTGTGAGTCACAGGAAATCTCATCTGCCGCTGTGGTCAAGATTTAGAGACTGAGGGTGAGCGTGCACGAAAGTGTTAATGGGTCACGACATACTGTTACATTTTGTTTTTTATCCATCCTCCCTTTCTCTCTTCTGTACTTTATAACTCATACCCTCTAACCCCTCCTCACCCGCCCTCACACAAGGCTCTTATCTAGTTGGGATGCCTTCTATTTCTATCCACGCATCACATGCAAAACAGCTGTGAAGAACAGCCTGTATATTTAGCTGTATTGTGAGGGCGCCGGGAGGCTGTGGCTAGCTTAGCCCATTACTGCCGCACAATGGGGACTTTGACAAGAGACAGCAAGAGGAAGGAAAGATCCTCCATGGTGGGACCAAAATAGACAGCTCAGTGTGTGTTGCTTTGTGGACTCAGCAACTGTGACTGAGCTACGATAGACAGAGAGTCTACCGTGTGTTTCGAGTGTTCACATACAGGCTTTAACTGAAGCTTTATTGTTTCATCAACTTTGAATATGTGGCAACGTTTACTTTACATTATTTTCGTCGGTTGAAGCTGACACTGATGCTTCCCAGTGTGCGTATAGCTGCAACTAACAAAACACTTTCATTATTGATTTATCTGCCCGTCTTGATCAATCGATTAATTGTTTGGGCTACAAAATGTTTGAAAATTGCAGATTGCAATTTCTTTCTGTGACATATGACAAATAGATGCGATAAATCCTCAAATGTAGAATCTGTTACTAGATACTGTTTGTAAAATTGCTTAAACAGTTAATTGATTATCAAAATGGTAGCTGACTTATTTTCCATCTGTCAAATAATAGTGCATATGGGGCTGTGGATCAAAACCTTTTTGGGTTGTGACCCCTTAATTAAATATTGCTGACTTGCGCCCCCCATGACAGGCTGCATATGGTGTCGAACAATTTCAAGGGGTGCTCCAACAATTTATTACTGCACTTTCAGAAAGTTGCCTGTGACCAATGAAAAAGAGGATGGTCAAAATTGAACTGAGATATTTTCACTTTTAGTCTTTAATATGGGTCAAACTCCAAATACACGGGATCCTACATTTCCCATAATGCACCTCAGTAGACCCTGCCCTTTCAAACTTGACATCCCCAGTTTGTAATGCAGTGTTGCAAGCCCAAGCTGAGGAGATGTCACTTGAGTCATTTAGCAATGGTTTCCAATGGCATTTTGTATTTTGAATGATATGAATGGAGAGTGAAGTTACCTGCTGGACCGTGGAATATTTAAAGTTTGTTTATTAACCCACAGCTGCTGTCCTTGCTGACAGTCACTGGTGCATGTTGTCAGTGTGGATAGAATTAATTGAAACCCCTGGCTGACATTTATTTGCTCGTTTGGCTCTGTGGGTCACCTGCTCGCATGCTGGGCATTATGAAGCGATTCCAGGGTTTTAGCATTAGAGTGCAGTCGGGCATTTTGACAGCTGGTGTACACATGGAACTATAGACGATCAGCCCTGATACTGATCTTATTGATTAGCTCTGGACCTCCATAGTGTGAGGAGAAATTAAATTGTTTGGATATAGTGTTTTCTTTCTTTTTTTATTGATTCCAAGTATTGTTGCAGCCTTAAGTCTCCGTAAACAGTGACTTTAATGTCGAATATGAAAATTAATTCTGATGTAACTGGAACTCTTCATCTACAAGTGAATCTAATGGTAACTCAAACGTATCCATTTAAACTGCCAGAAACGTCCACATGTCTAATAATTTTGCCGATCCAGGAATGACGACAGGATGGAGAGGAGTGAACGACAGACGTGCACCAAGATGGACAGTATTGAAGCTGCAGAAGAACAGTGAGTCTTGCATGTTTGTGTCAGTATGAGTGTGTGTTTGTGTGCCACCGTCAATCTCACTCACAACCCTCTTTGGGGGTTTTTATGTCCGCCTGTAGACACCCCAGTCTAGAGGAGTTGCTGTCGTGGTCACGGAGCTTTGAGATGATGCTGCGTTCGTTGGAGGGCCGGGAGATCTTCCGAGAGTTCCTGCGCTCGGAGTACAGCGAGGACAACCTGCTTTTCTGGTTGGCCTGTGAAGAGCTGAAAAAGGAGATGGATCCGACAGTGGTGGAGGAGAAGGCCAGGATCATATACGAAGACTACGTGTCCATATTATCACCCAAAGAGGTACTGGCTGTATTTGTGTTCATTCAGCAGAAGCGAGCCACCACAGAAGTAGAGCAAAATTAATTTAACCTAGTTTTCCTCCTCGAGGACAGACATGACCAAAACACATGAAATCAGGACCTTGCAGGGTCACAGTCCACCATTTTGGTCCAGAATCAAATATCTCAGCAACTATTGGATGGATTGCTGTGAAATGTGGTACAGACATTCATGGTCCTCGGATGATGAATCCTAATGAATTTGGTGATCCCTCAACTGTTCATCTAGCACCATCATAAGGTCAAGTTTTCAATTTGTCCAATACTCACAAAGCTGCTACCTTGGCTGTAGACTCTCAGTCTTTGTAAGAGCCCAAATAGTGATCCGCCAGGCTGTTTCTAGTTTAACCAAATGTATCTGTTAATGTTAGGCACATCTGTAGTTTGTGTAGTGCCTTAATAAAGCCACTGATCTCTACAAACCACTTAAAAAGCCACCGTGGTTTCTAAATCGAATTTGTTTTCCTTACCCCAGGTGAGTCTGGACTCGCGGGTCAGAGAAGGAATAAACCAGACCCTGGTGGAGCCCAGCAACCTGATGTATGAGGAGGCCCAGTTCCAGATCTACACCCTGATGCACCGCGACTCCTACCCCCGTTTCCTCAACTCCTCCGTTTACAGAGACCTCCTGGCCAACAGGAGGCGCACCTGCCTCGACACCTAGACCCCTCCGCCCTCCCTCATCGCCATCGTACGCCAACGAGACTACTACTTAAACTTCAAATACTACTATGGTGCCAGAAGTCGGGTTTGAAAAATCTCTCCCTCTTTTTTGATTGAAAAGACTCAATGACATCCAAGATAGCTGGTTGTTTTTTTTATTTATATTTTTTAAGCAATTTATATCCAGTTCTCCACTGGAGCCAGGTCGGCCTTTACTGGTTGGTTATTGGTCAATTTAAGACCATTAATGCTGGCCAGTGATTGTTTTGCTAGCAATTTGTGCTGTTTGTTGCGGTTGACTGGCCAACCCACGTGTCAGCTATCGGTTGAAGTGGCCAACCTGATGGCCGGTTGTTGGTTAACTGTGGACAAGGACTCCTCAGGCGGTGGGGACAGAAACAGAGAGAGAGAGAGACAAAAAGGACAAGCCAACTGTTCCTGTACTGTAATATTTAGACCTCATGCTTTCTACCCTCACTTTAATGCTCTCTAACTTTAATCACTCTCTTTCATATTTTTTTGTTTTTCTAATTCTGTCCCATTCCTCAAACGTGTTTAATTTTGTTTTGTCATTAATTTCTTTACTGTCCAAACATGACACCTAGTTGTTGGTGGGAGTTGGGGCATCTCTGCCCATTTAACCAGTAGAAGCACTGGCTCTGCATGTAACTCTCTCTCTCTACAGTAGCTTGACGATGTAAGCCGTGGACTGCAACCGTTTTTTGAATATTGAGATGTGTAAAGACAGGGGACCTGTCTCTCTGTCCAGCTGTCTATGTTCAGTGAAGGGAAAAAGTACACTTCTGCCAATTTAAAGCTTACTGCAGTTTTTTTATTGAGGAGATTTGATGGCTTCTGCAGCAGCAGCAGCAGCACCTACCCATCCATCCGTTCATCCGTCCAAGCACTTTCCTTCTTTAGGATTCTTTAACTGGGAGAAGTAAGGGCTAGAATTGTGGTTGGGCAGCTACATGTATTACTATTACTCATGAACTTTAAACAAAAAATCTCTCCACTGAGAAAATCACAATGCCTTTACATGTAAGAAAAGGCAGCACAAGTGCTGCTGGAGTTTTTCTGGAAAGCAACCACAGTTTGTCCAACGATCCCTACCTCCCACCCCCCCACCCCCACCCCCCTCCTCCTCCCTCCAACTCAGACCATCACAGCCTGACAAGCACAGGTGTCCAATGTGGGGGGGGAGAAAACCACCGCTGGAGAAAATAAAAACAAACCCACATTGACTCCAAATAGTAATCTACATTTTGAAATTCTCAAGCAGAAAAAGAGGGTTTACCTTCTAGTGTTTAACAATGAATTGAGCATTATGAAAAGCTGGTTCTGCTCGGAGAACTTAAGCAGATGCGGCAGGCACTGATGTAATTGAAAGGGTTATTGAGCCCTGGCCTTTGTCTGTAAGGCTTTAGCTTTAGATGCTGTAGGTAACATGACTGTCCCTGGAGTTGGATGTCCAATATCACGCTGCAGATTCGTGACCCGGGTGCCAAACATGATGTCAAAGATGCTGTGAAGAGATATTGGATGTGACTTGTCACCAGGCTGTAGAGTCTCGGTCAATCCGGTGCATGTCTGTTTCTCCAGCAGGTGAAGCTGGGAGAGTGTATGGTAGTCCTTCAGTTAGCTACTGCCCATTCAAGACACTTGTTTTTTTTACCAGAGATAGTGAAGAGGGTTGGTATGATAATGCTAACATGCTACCGTAGCGGGCTAGTGAAGAAGTTTGCGTAGTCATGCTACATGCTAGCCCTTTCAATAAGGCTAACTAGGTTTCAGCATGCTGTAGGCAAGCAGTTAGCATGCTTGTGCTAGCCATGCTAACCCTCCATCCCACTGCCAGCCCTCACACACTCTGGTTTGTTTTTCTAATCTGACTTTGACAGCATGCGATGATAATGGCTATGTGTGTGTGTGTGTATGGTACAGTTACACACTTAACAGAACATTTAAAAAAAAAAAAAAAAAAAATTAAAGGGTTCTTGCCAAATGTCCCACTAACATTTTTAGTGTATAAAAGGACATTTTGTTTTTTTGATGATGTGAACATTTGAACATGAACTTTGTTCCTGGCCTGTGGATGTGCAGTAGAAAGTGCATGAGTGCAGTATATGCAATTCATTTTTTTAATTAACTGGGCCTCCAAGTATATTGATTATATCACATGATGGATAGCAGACCTCTTGGTGTGGTGGTTACTGCAGTCTTAAAGTGTCAATATAACAGTGCCACTCCTCACTGATAAATGTAGGCATCCACGTTGCCACCTCCTTTAACTACCTGAAGTTCACGTGCCAAGTTTGGTCTAGATTAAATTTAAGAGTAGACGGTGCAGGATGTCTAGCAGACTATTGAAGTGCAATTGGATGTAGTTAGTGATTATAGATTGGAGTCTATTTGAAGCTGTGTCCCACTATGTTAGATTGGTTTTGAATTGTCAGAAGATTATCTTCTAAATGACTTAAGTACTACTACAACTGCCTCTAGTTAACAACTTTTACTAGAGGAACTAAATGAGGAAACAGGTGATTCAATTTATCTTAAAAAGAAATAAATAAATGCCTCTGCTAGAGCCTAAATGGAAAAGTGCTACCTGGATAAAGCTGCCAGTTCAAAACCAAGCTATCATACGACCACAAAAGCTTTCAGTCGTGAAGTATTACAGGTTACAAATCTGTAGAATTGACACTGTAAAGTCAAGAAGGCAAATCTAAACCAATAATCATGTTCCGTATTGAAAATGTAATATATTTAACATGTGGCAATACAGTACTCACATGCAGACGACATTAACACCTGTAAGGACTTGATTGATATTGCTTAGCTGCTTTAATGAAGAGCTGTGCATGCATGCGTGCAGTTTGTCAGAAGCAGAGGAATACAGAGTAATTAACCTATTCTGATAGTGAAGGATCAATTTCCACACTCACTCCTCGGATTTCCAGGAAACATAAGCATTTTAGACGTTGTATTTGGACAACTCTGTAACTTTTTGACTCAGTAGAAGAATGCCTGTCACTCATAAAGCTCTCTCGCAGACAAATCCCTCCTCTGCACAGTACAGCTATGTTTCCTTGTCGCTGAGTCTATACAGTAATCAACACGAGAATGTTTCACCAAGAACCAGATAATGAAATCATGGTGCAATTAAACCAAGTTTACATTTATAAATTGTGAGATGTGTGTACTTTATTAAATACTCGTAACAGTGGGGAGCTAACTGTCCCCAGTGTGAGCAGAGAAGCCAGCAGGTTTGCGGCTGGCGTGAGACTCTGCCCTGTGCTAACTCTGTTAGCACTTTACAGGGTTTACAGGGAGGACAGACACAGCAGAAACCCAGGTAACAGTGTTTTACAGGGAGGACAGACACCGCAGAAACCCAGGTTCTCTGCTTACGTCCTTTCCTCTTAATTTATTGTGACTTTTACACAGTGGGGAAAAGTACACGGTTGTTTATTTTTAATAACTGCATTTCAAATGTGGATTTTACAAGCAATGATGATGATGTGAAGTGATGTAGTGTCATCGCTGAGTTTAGAGTTTTTGTCTTTAAATTTCCATGGGTACCAAGTGAGTGGGCTTTTGAAACGTGGCTGTGGTTTTATTGACTGAAAAAAACAAAAAAAAAAGGTTGAGAGCTGAAGTGTCCTGATAGGGTGGAGGTTTGCGAAGCTTTGGCCTTACTGACGCGTTTTATTATTATTTTTTTCCTTTGTATAAAAAAACAAAAACAACAACAAACGTCTCTGTAGGCTTTTCACTACCTCTCATGTTGGTTAATTTATTTCACATCTAGTTGTCAATGTACAAGTTGTTTTTAGATCTACTTGAAGCCTAACACTGTAAACAAAAATGTGCACAGAAAAATGACTATGTATATGACCAGAGGGGTTAAAGAGAGCTTGGCCTAGTCGACATTATTATTATTATTTCTTGTTTCTATGTATGTTTGTTTTAATTCTGTTGAGCTGAACTAGATTTTGCATCTCTGTAAAGAATTCAGGAATCCACTGTCTAAGGGCTAATCCCATTTTTGCCTATGCAAATCTGTTACTGTGGGTGAGTTGGGAAAGGGCGAACTACCGCACCTTTCACCTGTGTTAGATGGACCATAGTTTACATTGCCCTTTGCTGATATTCTTCAATCTTATTCAGCAAAAATGTACGCTTATTTTTGTTTCTATATAAATATTATATATATATATATACACATATATATATATAAAACAAGTAATATACAGAGGAAATAGTATATGCCTTCGTGATGATAAAAAAAAAACCTTGCTGAAAACAAATAAATGTGTTGTTGTCTGACATCATGTGGCTGTGTGCTGGAGTCTTGGTGAGATGATATAGACGACTGGAATTCAACTGACGGTTAAGCGACCGACTGAAGAAAACTCTCATTACTCAGGCTACGACACTAGTAGCTGACCCTGTGCAGTATTTCCTAACTGAGGGGAAA
Source organism: Enoplosus armatus (assembly GCF_043641665.1). Lineage (NCBI taxonomy): Eukaryota > Metazoa > Chordata > Actinopteri > Centrarchiformes > Enoplosidae > Enoplosus > Enoplosus armatus. The sequence continues at coordinate 7,552,129 of NC_092191.1, read as the reverse complement.
ACTTTATTTATTTAAGGAGAAACCACATCACGACTTTCTGTGACAAATGTTGTCGTCCAGCCCCAGCCTGGGAAGTAAATGAGGCGTTCGGTCCACCCAGGACGTGTCATTTTTCATTGTAACGTTTGGTCATTTTTAAAGCAAGACTATGTAACTTTTGCCAAACAAAAGTCTTTGTTGCCACCAGAGACAGTTAAGGGATAAGGGCAAATGATAAAATGTGTAGAAGTTGCACAAATAGAAAAGAGACAAGTCATAAAGTCAGCAAATTGATTCAGCAAGTTAGCTAGCATTAGCCACCAGACGCTAAGGCTGCAATGCAAAAACCTTTGAGCATATTGAACTGAGCAAAAGCGCGTCGGACTGTGTTATCTCTTCATTCAAAAGTTACGTAGTCTCACTTTGAAGGGCTGAGTCGGAGCAAACCTGGAAACAAGCTGAGTTATTAATGGTATCCGCCTCTGTGATGTGCACTGTCCATATGTGAGTCACATTTTTATAACCAGTAATTCACTAATGAAATAAAAGAAAAATTCCACTTTTCCATGAAATAGTTAACATCTTATCGTGATTATCTTTCTGTTGTTTGTCAGTGAACACGGCACAGCTGTTGTGAACTTGTAAATTAAATGAGTGCAGTGCCACATCATCAGCGAACAACAGCAACTTATTTTTCTATTCTTGTTCTTTTTGTAGCCACATCCAGTCAGACTATCACTGTGTTAATACAGTAGCGTTGATGCGGAAACACATCAGCAGAAGTGGGTTTTCTGTTTTTTTTTACTTATCTCAATGCAAGATGTAAGAAAAGTCACTAATAAGTTACTTACAAGATCGTTCACTCAGCTCTCAGGAGCCTCTTTTAGCTTTGAGTTGAGGTCTGATTTAGGTCTAATAATTAATTTTTTAACTCTTTATTTGTACAGAAATGACACAATTTAGCTCCTGAACCTGAATAAGAGGGTTGATGTTGTATTGATTTTCCCCCACAATTCCTCACAGTGCTTGATGGCTAAAGAAAAGACAGGTTTATCGACTGATGCTGGTTTGAAACCTGCTTTGTGTGCTCCCTCGGTTGGATTTGGTGCCTCTTTATGCTTCACAACAGACCTCAAGATCTCTCTCTGTCTCTCTTCTCTCTCTCTCTTTCTCGGGCTCTCACTTCCTCTCTCTGTAAAATCACACATTCGACACTGTTAATAGCAGTTAGAGCAGAGACGGCCCCATTTTACAGCAAAAATCTCACTGATGTTTGTTCCTCCTACATGAATACTGACACCCTCATGTTGTCTGTTTTGTACCTCTTCCAGAGGTGTTTGTGCTACTTTGGGAAAGAGGTTATGTTTGTGCAGGTACTGGTTGGTTTTCAACAGTTTTAGGCAATCACTTTTCTCTTTATTGATTTAGATGCCTAAGCCTCTTGGTTTTTGTCATGCCTTTGTAGATAGATCACAGTCGTCGAGAGATGATCCGCAGGTGAAAATAAAAAGAATTTTACTGTCACTTTAGGCGATAAAAAGTGACATTTTTTCTATTCAGCATGCTTTTTGCTAAATAAATGAAATAATTCAGTTATTTGCTATAAACGATACTGTATGAGTATGTATCCAAGTACTGCAGTATGCAGACAATTAAAAATATCAGAAACTCTTTTGAGAGGTTCATATTTTTCTTCTAGTATGTTTCACTAATATTGACGTTATGGGTTCTTAATTCTTGTTTTGAGTGTCTTATGAATTGCCAGAATGACTAAATGACCCTCTTTGTATGAACAAATATAGACTATGGTTGGTTATTTCCACATGCATGACATGCAGAGCAGTTTTACCAGGACAGTGGTAGTGTAGCAGGCTTTTAACCACGAGTTTGGTCAGTTGACCTCAACTTTTCACTGTTTTTCATTGGTTTCTTGACAATTTGTGATGATGACTGAGATGCTGACTGTTTTATTTACATCAAGGCAGGTGACATTTTATCCTTGTGGTCACTAATGGTCAACAAGTCTGTGTGGAGTGAAATATAATTCCTTTGCAGAGCATATATTGCCACACAAAGCAAATGTGACCTCTAGCTTTCAGATTTAAAATGCCGAGATGAGAAGATGTCGAGTTGAGCTTCAGCCAGTAAGAGTGAGGTCAGGAGTTCAATAGATTGTGCAACTTCCTCAAAACATCTCAGAGCACTGTGTCCCTAACCTTCAGCGTCAGGCTGCCCAAGGATCTGATTGCTTTTCATCATGACTTTGAATTTTATCAAAGGAAACTGATCATCAATCCTTGATCAGCAGCCGCTGTCAAAAGCACCCTGAGATGCAGGAATCCCTCAAGTGTAGCATTGAAAAGACTTTCATATCTTATTGGTCCAACCTTGACAAAACAACCTCTGTTGTAGAAAAGCACAGGAGGTGCTCGTCTCATCTAGCCTCGTCTTACAAGGATGTAAATCTGCACTTCAAGACAGAGCTGCTTCAAATTTAACAGCACTGAGCATTAGGGAATTTGTACATTGTGAGAAACGTTTAATTATGTTGGTTTTGGCAATTATAGTACAATACAGTGACTGTAGAATCAAGGTTAAAGAAATATTTTCACCCAAGTCTAGTTTAGAAAATGTGGATTTATTTTCTTAAAGACTCAACTTGGCTCACAAATTTACAGTAACTGTGTAAAACTGAAGTTAAAATGTGGCGGGTGTGGAGAGTTGTTAAAGTAGTTCAACATTTTTGGGAAATACACTTATTCACTTTCTCGCTGAGAGTTACATGAGAAGATCGATACCACTCTCAAATCTGTGCGCTAACTATGAAGCTACAGCCAGCAGCCAGTTAGCCTTAGCTCGGCTAGGACTAGCTTGCTCGTGCTAACAGGGTGAAACTGCTAGCCTGGCTCTGTCCACTTCTAAAACTCACAAATTTTATCTTGTTTGTTTAAGGCATACGACTAACAGTAAAAACAACAATGTATTGTTTTATTGTTTTGCTAAGCTAAGCTAACCGGCTGCTCTGGCTCCAAGCTCATATTTATCATGTAGATGTGAGAGTGGTATCGATCTTCTCATCTAACTCTCAGAAAGTGTCAAACTATTCCATTTTTTTTTTTTTTAAATGATTAAAGAAAAATGTTATCAAAGAAAAAACAAGGGTGAATTTTGCCTGACACAGTGGTCATTGCAACTGTCCCAGTGAGTACAACGATGCTTCTTTGGTGGATAAAATGTGCCAAAATTATAATCTATCTTTTGTTTTAATGTGAAGGGGTCAAAGGAAATGTTGGAATATGAAATCACATGTTCTGTTGGACTCAAACTGTTCCTTATGAAAACACATTTTGTTATTTGTCTTTTCACGTTGCTGTCGTGGGTTTGTGTCATCTCTCTGAATCATCCACATATGATCTACGACGTCATTGACATGTAACTGACCTGAAGACTTTGTAAACAGGCACTGAACATTTTGAAGCGTTACTGATGTGGATTTCTAAGCAACCATATCAGGTCCAATGGAAATTCTAACTGTGTCACAAAACAAAAGCTGTTCACTATTTTTAATTTGTTTTGTACTGTTTTAATTTATTTTAAAAAGACACAAAAATAGTTTATCTTCATATGAGTTACCATCACATTGACGGCGTGTTCAGTCGTGTTACATTTTGATCTACGGTTCAGTCTCGTCTTTGTTTACACGATGACATCTTGCATTAAGAGAAAACTCCAATCTATGGTAACTGCCCTTGAATATCTGTAATTTAAATAGTGCTGCTAGAGAAAGAAAACTAAATGTAACAACTTACAATAAATACTTAATAGATTTTTGCCAAGTGTGACTGTGTCTTTCTTTGACTGGAGGTGTGGGAGATAACCAGCAGATACAACCTTTTTTGCACAGACATTAATGGCCCCCGCAGGACGAATCCTAATGGTGATCCCGACCTTTACCCTGGGAAATATCTCAATATATACTTCATTGATTGGCACAAATCAATAGTACTGCATATATGATAGTGACTTTGATCCTTTGACTTCTCCTGTGGCACCACCATGAGGTTGACATTCATGGCTTTTAGTGAAATCTCAGGAAATATTGGATGGGTTGACATTAAATTTGGTGCAGACATTCATGTTCCCCTCAGGATGAATTGTAATAACTTTTCATCTCGCACCATCATCTGGTCATGATTTTAATCTGTCCAGTACTTTTGACCAAATGCCTGCAAAACTAAAGACACTCCCATCAGCCTCAGCTGTGCTTTGATTAGTGCTATTTAGCAAATGATATCTGCTAACACGTTAAATTAAGATGGTGAAAATGGTAAACATAACACTTTCTAAACATCAGCATGTTAGCAATCAGGACATTTAGCTCAAAGACTCGAGACAAAGACTTGGTCTTGTGAGCAAATATTTGAGAAATGGTAATAATAGATTTTGTTAATAATAGCGAGCATTAAGTGACTTAAATGCCCTGTGTTACGAGTTCAGGGCCAAAGCCAGGATTTTAAAAGTATGAGGTCATAAGTCCACCGCTCAGAAAACTTGATCTTATGGATCTTTTTAAAGTACTTGGATTCTTCATAATTTATTCATTCCGTTACTCATTCAGTTATACTTTGTGTAAATGTTATTTCCTAACTTATTTCAGAACTGATATTTTGTGTAAGGTTTTAATCATACATTTTCTGCAGGCCTGCAGGGGTCGATTAGATTTTTTTTTTGTAGCGGCGACCAGCAGCTCTATCGCTCGCTCTGTCTGACAGATTTCACCCTAGGAGGCATGCATAAACGCGTGGATGCATGTGGTCGCAGCTATTGCAATTCTTTTTCAGTTTCAGTCATCCACAGTGTACATTTATTGATGTTTATATTTGCACTCTTTCCTACTTTGTACTGCAACTGTTGCACAATCCCTCGGGACAAATAAAGTTCTGTCTCATCTTAACTATTCATCACAAGTATGTAGTCATTAACAGTGTTTCCTTTGCCTTGGGTAGAAGTGGTTAGAGGAGACAAGGAGCCCTGAATGCTGACTGGAGAGGCCAAAAGGTCTAAGGGATCACATGCTATTCTCAAATAATATATAGATCATCCTGGAAAGTTCCTGGAAAGCAGAAACATATACAGTCCTGTTTGTGGAGGGTTTGCTTTGTACTCTTTGAAATGATACAGGATGATTTAAAGTGAATTGTCCAGAAATCAATGTGACAATAAGGCATCATCCCAAGTATGAACCTCCCATCACAACACACACATTACCCTTTACCCTTAACCACAGGTGACATCACCAGCCTCATTTAAAAACGTCTTTATTTCATCAACCGGATCCAAGATCATGTTTTCAGACTTGTTTACATTCAGACAACAGGGAGAGACCACATGCTGAGGACAGGAGAGGAGGCAGGTTGGTGTGCATGGGTGCTCTCTCACACAAGCCTCTGTATGTATGTGTATATGTGTAACTTTTCATACAGTCCTCTCTGTATATGGCCATGTGTATGGGCACTCTCGTGTGTGTGTGTGTCTGTGTGTGTGTGTGTGTGTGTGTGTGTTCTCTCTCGCTCTCAGACAGTCTTTTGATCCGTCGCCTCCGGAGCTGTTGAGGCAGATGCTGAGTCCTCCTGGGTCTTGTCTAATCCCTGGCTGCAGCCTCGGTCACCTGACTGCACACCGTCTTTCACCGTGATGGCGGCGTTGGAATAGGTCGCGTCTATGCTCTCATATGGCTCTGATGTCCACTGAGAAAGAGGAAGAGAGAGGAGGCAGAGGAACAGGCTTAGAAGAGGCACATTTGAGCAATATTCTTTGTTTCATAGCCAGTACTTTTCAGTACTTACATCATTCTGCATCCCAAGTCAAATTAAAAGAACAGGGAGGAGGATCTTTTTTTAGATTGTTCCCTTCCCATCTTATCCTCTCTGTTATATAACAACTTTTACTGCTCAAACTTTCAGATGGTGCTATTAATGAGATACAGGTGCCATGTGACATGTCTGAACTTGACAAGACTTTAAAGTCTGAAGCCCCTCCAGTGCCCCCTAGAGGCTGCAATACTAATTACACCTCACTACTAAAATGTTGGCTGGAACTAGTAACGTACTACATATATAAGTATTCATTTAATAATTTAATATTTGAAATATTAAATGTTGTCCTGAGGGTTTATCCCCACTTGCAATTTGATTAAGAGCCACTGTAATGTTGGGTGACATTTTGGCCTCAGAAAATATGAAGCTATAGCCGGGACATGGTTAGCTTAGCTTAGCATAAAGACTGGAAGCAAGGGGAAACAACTAGCCCGACTCTGTTCATAGGTGGTGCTAGAAGAAAGGCCAGGAAGTCACCAAAATCCGAAAAAGATGTTTCCCATAAAAATGGAACAGAGAAAGTCAAGTTTTCATTTCATGGGGACCTTAAATGTGTTTTTAAATTTAATTAAGACTATTTTTTATCAACACATGTGAACTTGCTCTGTATCTCTTAATGCTGGCCTGAGTGAAGGTCATGTTGTAATGAGAGGACCACACTGTATGAGGAGCCTTCAGACAGCACTGTGTATGAAGAGGCAGGGACTACATGTGTCCACCTGTTGACTTGTTCCCTACCTGCGTGGCCCTGCTGCTGGACCTGTGCGAGGGTCCCATGGCGATGTTGACGCTGGACGAGGACTGCGTATCGGTGGTGTTTCCTCCTTCAGCAGCAGACAACCCGGAGATAACCAGGCCACTGGAGAAACTACGCTTCCCAAAAAGCAGGCTGAGAGTGGATGAAGATGAGGAGACCTGGGGAGAGGCACCACAGAGGAAGAAAATGCATATAGTAGTGTACAGTAAACATCTGCATTCTTTATTTGTTTGCTATAAATCAATTATTAAAGAAATATGACAGAAGAGGTTTTCTTAAATCTTCTCAGTTGTCAGTTTTGAGATCTTCATCTGTCAACCATGTGTTGGCCTACATAAAGTGTGTATGTATAAAAGTGTTGCAGGCTCCTACCTGGCTGGAGCGCTGCTGATGCTGCGCTGCCTGGAGCTGCGAGCTGATCCCACCTGCTCCTGAGAGACGAGGGACCTGAAGAGACAGAAAGATCCTCTTATCGCTTTATTCTCCTGGTAACATTGTATGTGTGTGTGTGTGTGTGTGTGCGCGTGTGTGTGTATACCTGGGAGAATATAGAGGCTATGGATGTGTTAAAGGATAGCTGACTGTTGGACAGACGCTGGACAAGCCCGTGGGTGGAGCCTGAGTCCAGGATGGGCCCTGATTGGCTGGTGACGGGGGGACGCTGACTCTGAGGCTGCACTGACCGACTGCGGTACTCTCTCCTGGCTGCTTTTTAAACAAAATTACATGAAATCAGATTAATGTTTAACTTCAATTAAAGGTACTGAAAGTTTTAAAAGTAATTATGGTTCATTGTCTGTCTTACACAGTATCTACTGCAAACATATTCAATACCAAACTGCCTTAAAAATACCACTACAAGTAGCCAAACAAGAACTGAGACATAACGGATAAGTCACATGTTATTCTATGTTTTTCTTACTGTCAGTGAATATGACATGAACAGAAATGTGTCACAAATACATTGTTTTGTTGTTTTTGGTCTTATCGTGGGATTTGTTGAAAAAGAAAGAATATCAGTATCTTTCAAAATGTATGTAGTCTCACTTTAAAAGGTGAATAAAAATGGAAAACGAAACAAAAAACAAATAAAAACACCCAAAGCTAGAATATCCCTGCTTATATCGTAGTACCTGTTCATGTGCCGGCATTGTGTGTTGTGTGTGTGTGTGTGTGTGTGTGTGTGTGTGTGTGTGTGTATTCGCCCTTGTTCATATCCAAAGCTGGTAGCCCACTCACAATGTGGGATTGCGGTTTGAACAACTAGGTTCTGGTTGAGGTCACAATGAGGGACTAGAGAATAGGAACAGAGATTTTCCCACAAGGATAGTGAGATTGTGTGTGTGTGTGTGTGTGTGTGTGTGTGTGTGTACCTGCGTTGTGGTGTCTGTGGCTGTGTGTCGTTCTGGCTCTATGCTGGTAGAGGCTCAGGCTGTTGGATGTGACGGAGGATGGACGGTTGTGGCTCAGCGAGGACGAACCACCGGCACCGCAGTCCACATCCTCCATGTTCACACCACTGTTACAGCTGGTCAGGTTGTCCTTACGCACCCTGCAGAACACACACACACACACACAGCTCTGATTTATTTATTCATGTCCGCATCAGTGCAAGGGACACAAACTGGCAAAGGACCATCAAAAATTTAGCAAGCCTTGACTATTCCAGTTGGTTAAGCACACACACACACACAAACTTACACTGAGAGAGAGAGATGTTACGCAACTGTGCTAGCATATGTGACACACACTAGTGCAGTCTTCCTCTTAAATTAGTTAAATATGTTCTGGCTGACGAGGCACGGTCAGTCTCTGCGGCTCCTCGGCTACTTAGAAAAATTAAGACAACACCTTTAACTCAAGGCCGATGAAACAGGATTAACAATCTAATCTAATTTGAAAGGAAAACTCCCTAAGAAGCTTAGGAGAGAGTCACACAGTCACAAACACACACACACACACACACACACACACACCCCATTAGCTGACCTGCAGAGGTTAATGCAGAGCCTATACGATAAGCTATGCAGAAGGTAATGTGTAAGAGAGAGGATAGAGGGAGAGATGGGAAGAGAGGGAACTCTGCCACTCTCTTTCCCTCAAGTGTGCACTCCCACTGTCGCTGCACATGTATTTAAAACTACATTAAGTTGGCTCTCCCCAGCACTGGCTTCCATCAACTCAATATCTGTAAAAATCCACAGAGAAGCGCTCACTCAGCAGGCAGCCGGAGCATTACACTCGCTTTTGCACCTCATCCAGAGGGATCAAGACCAAATACAACCAGCTGAATAAGTGAACCTGAGAAGTTACCGTCATCTCATGTGTCGCCACAACTTTTTTCCTCTTAACCCTAATGTTGCCTTTTGTCCTTTCTTTAACAGCTCAACAAACATACACAGCATTGTTTTATCTGCTAAACTAACCACTGTGGATGTGAGGGAGATACTGTGCATTACATTGCGTGCAGGAAGTTATATTTTGTCTTCCCCGCTACATCTTAGCTGCACAAGACGAAGGATATTCAGAGCAATAACTCTCAGCTGAAACTGATTACAGATGGCCTCGGAGGCTTGATGATTGTAAGAAGTTTTTTTAGTGTAAGTTTGTGTTCTAAATAATGCCAAATAAATTAAACTGAGCCTCTTATCCAGAGTGAGGATGAGAGGCAAGGACCCCCAGAGACTGATGGTTGCTCCAGGAACTGAACCCACGACCTTTCAGTTACAGCTTCGTCTTTTAACTCACCAGACTGAACTCAACAAGAGGTGATGAGGGAGTCTTTAGCAAGTAAAGAATGTTAATTGAAGAGCACAGGGAGAGTTTAAGCCTGGGGAGGCAAAGAGGAAAAGACTGTACTCTTGACTGAGGTGGGAAAATAACGTACGTTTTTGAATATGCAGAAATGTATTTATTTTAAACTGACCGTAACCATTTAGAGCAGAGCCAGGAACGAATGGCGTCCAGGCTTAAAGCCCCTCCTCCAATGCTGCGGAGCGTACGGTGTGTTCCTGCGTATGATGTTGTTAGTGGTGACACATACCTAAAAAAAAAATAATAGAAGAAATGTCAGCAAGAGGGGACACCTGCAAATAAACAAAACTGTTATGATAAGAAACTTAAATACCTCAATTAAAACAGTGAGTAAAAGGTTTTTCAAGTGAGCAACAACACAGACAAACTTTAAAATCAGTCCTAAAACTTTGAGATGTTAGTGCCATGCTCTACTCATCTGGTCCTGACAATAGCTGTGAATGACACATACATAGGGTAGCCCAGCGGCTGGTCGCAGGACGAGTTGACCATGTTCCTCAGCGCTTGCTTTGAGTTCTGGATGCTGCCGCGTTCCGGGTTTCGGTTCCGTAGAAACACCAACTCTTGCTGCTGGCCGGCCCATAGACCTCGGACGCACTCCTTATTGATCTGCAGGGAGAGACAGATATGAGAGAGGAGATCACATTATGCATGAGTTCATAGTTAAACAAGAGGGAAGAGGAAAGCCCAGGAGAACATGACGGTAAAATTACTTTTTAAAAGACTTTTAAGCCATTTCTGTTTTATCAGTCTCCATTGGAAAAAGAATTATGGCAATTACCCGGTCTCTGGCACAGCTTATGATAGCATGTACAAAACTCCCAATTCTAATAAAGTTACCTAAGAGACTCAGTTGAAGAGGTAACATATATCCGAGAACCAAGCAGAACCACTTTATCATCTGCTTTTTTATCGTCATCCAGGAGGCCGGATGTTTTAGATTTAACATCATCCTGAATCATCACTGAACTACTGCGACTGTGGCAGAGGATGAGCAGGAAATGAGTACACTTAACAAACTAATTGCAGAGTAACAAAGATTGATCAACAGCCCTATTAAAACCCACACAGATAAAATATGGTCACTTTGTGCAATGGGTTGATAAAAACCTTACTTAAAAGAATATTTTATAGAACAGTAATTTGCTCTCTAGTTGAAATATGAAGCTACAGCAAGCAGGGTTTTACCTTAGTTTAGTAAAACTCATTAATTAACACGTTGCATCTCGTTTGTTTAATCTGTACAAAAAGCGATGAAGTGTAAGAATGACACGTTGTGGTGTGGCGTGATAATTAGCCAGCCTAGCTGCTAACCTAAGTTAGCTGGCTGCAGGCAGTATAGCTTCATATTCAGCGAGAGATATGAGAGTCATATTGATCTTCTCATCTAACTCTTGGCGACAAAGCAAAAGAAGCATATGTGGGACTATTCCTTTAACATCTTCCTCTAGTGTTGAATAGTTTGAACTTTAAGTGCTGAGAGTTAAGCGGAGATTTGAGCTCTTAAAGTAACTTCAGAGTCAAAAGTACTGATCAACGACAAACCCTGTTGTGGGCATTTTCTGCCACAGGTTGATAAAAACTTTACTTAAGGCATCTGCTAATGTTAAGAAATTAAAATTCGCAAGCCTGCACTTTTCAGGAGACGCCCTGCTTCACATTTTCAGGCAGGGTGCAGACCCACCATCTTGTATCCAGACATATTCAGTTGAGTTTCCAGTTCACATCAGAAAGCATCTGAACAGGATCTCAGGTGACCACTTTTCACTTTTCTGTTCAGATTTGACTTAGTACTGATGAAACTGCTAACTTCTAAAACAAAAAGACACATTCGTGCTCAGTCACACAGCTAGAAAAGTGACTGTGGTGGTTGTTTGGTACCACGCCTCGAGGATGAGCTTCAAAACCATGTCCAAGTTGGTACAGGCAGGAGGTTTGTCATGCTATATGCACACTACCAAGCTGACTAAACAAACCTCACAGGCAGTCAGAGACACATCTGCATTCAAATTACACCACACATGCGCTCTCTGGCATTTCTCACATTATTCATTAATTTTCCAACATGTTCCGTCTCTGTGCCAAAGCCAAACCCCCTCTTACCTTGATGACCTTGAAGCTGAGGTGACGTTTGTACAGCATGATGATCTTATACTCGTCCGTGCCGTCATCGATCATGTGTCTCAGCGTGAGCAGCGTGTCGCGGCTGGACAGCACCGCCTTACGCCAAGCGGGGTCACTCTCGTGGCAGATGACCAGGCTGCTGCGGTAGTTTGTGATGGCTTCGTACAAGATAGATGCCTCCTCGGTCTCCTCCAGACAGGTGAAGTGATCCTGAAAGGGCAGCAAAGGCATGATGGAGCACTGGAGAATCAATGTCTAGTCCCAGGATGAGAAATGGCCATTATGAAGATATTATTAAAGTATTAAAGTATTTACTGAAGAGTAGAATTAGTTAGACACACGAAGACAGCACAGCCATTTGAAAGCACAGTTCATGTTACCTGATGCAGTTTGAGGCTCATTCTGACTGCAGGAGCCACCACCTTCTGCAGGAGGTCCAGATCAGCAAAAACCCACTCGTCCTTGGTGGCGATGCGGAAGTCGCCTTTAAACAGGGTATTGAAACCGTACAGAAATGATTCCAGACTTTGTGGAGGTAAAAAAAGAGGGATGAAAAGACAGAGAAGAGACGTTTTTAGAATACAGATCACACAAAGACAAAAAGTCATGAGTGCAGAGACAGAAATCTGGATATGGTTTAAGATTTAGCTGCCGATGCCCCCTTCTGGTGTATCTGTCAAACTGCAGGTCAATGTCTACTGTTACTGATAGTTTCACCACCTTTGCTCCCAGTAAAATTGTACAATTATGTGTAATTTTTGCATTTATATAAATAACATGAAACAGAACATATTTCTGAATGCAGAAAAACCTACAGTTATGTCACTGCCCTCCGCCATGAACTTCTCATTAATCTTTTGTTTTACTGATAGAGGGACAAATTAATATTCGTATGATTGCTTACTAGAATTCATTAGTCAATAGTGAGAATTCAACACATGCAGCTGATCTTCCCACATGACTCATTTCAGAGAGCGATTAGAGAACAATCTATTTATATTGCTCTTTGGCTTGAACAAGGTTTACCTGTTGGACATGTTGTGTGACGCCGTGCCGAGGGATCTCCTCCCAAGGACGGAGAGAGCGTAACACAGAGTCACCAAAGGAGAGTCCTCATCACTGTCCACAGGCTGCACGCAGGTACAAACACAAAGACAGGGCAGACATGAAGAGACAAGGATGGCAAATAAGTACAGATTCCCCCGTGATGCTTTTATGGTGATAAAATGTTGAGTTGTTCTTATGAGAAAAGGGTTACAAGAGTGCACTGTAGTGCAACTTTTGCTTTCCTTTTACTCATTTCACATTACTGACTAAATAAAAATATTTATTCTTTCTTTCGTAACAATAATTTGTTACGAAAGAATGTCAGAAATTCTCAAATGTGGATATTTGCTGGTTTTCTTACCCATCTATGACAGTAAAGTAAGTATTTTAAGTTTGAGACTGTTGGTAAGACAAAACAAGCTATCTGAATATGTCAGAAAGGGATCTGGGAAATTCTGATGGGCATTTTTCACTATTTTCCGACACTTTACAGACTTAACGATGAATCCCTAATGAAAATAATTCTCAGTTGCAGCCATGACCAACAGCAGTAGAAAATCCCTCCGCTGCTCCGGCTCATAATGAGGTTTGATAGAATAATCTTTAAGTGATGTACCGTCTCCATCTTCCCAGCGCAGTACTGGATCCACTCCAGGTAGACGTTGCAGAAGCTGGCGCGCGTCACCCCCTGCAGGCAGTGCACGTAGTCTTCATCGATCTTCACACTAAAGACCTGTGGGTCACGCTCGATGTGGTGCCACTTGGTGTAAGACTGCAGCGCCTCCTGAATGGCGTCGTCCTTGAGCCACGTGGACAGTTTGGGAGAGTGGACCAGGTAGTACATAATACTCTGAGAGGAGAGGGGGAGGAGGGGAGGGAAGAAGAGGGACGGTTTGTGAAGGGGGGACAATCAGATGAAAGCAAAACACAAGGACAACAGAAGACAAAGAAATGTGCACTTGTACATGATATAGCTGCTGACCACATCTGGAGTCGCTATTGGCAGGCGGCCATTTGTAATTCTGATTAATGCATAAGATACTTTATCTGGCAATCAAACTGTTTAAGCTTTTGGCAGCAAATCCTTAAGAGCCTGTTGAGACAAGTGGAATATTCAAAGTTCAGTCCGCCGCTGAGGAGAGGGTGACTCAATATATCAAAAGCTTATTAAAGCTGCGTAGGGTGCCTTTCCATACCAGTGACTCTTCATATCAGTGTAATAAAACATCAGCTGGACTGCTCTGTCATGCTTAAAACCAGAAGAACAATATGTACAGTAATAACAGGTTTCTCTGGACTGTGTGAATTACTTGTTGCTGTTTAGTTCTGGTGAGAAAACATATCTCAGGTTCTTCACTAAATTCCAGAAAAACAAGACCAAATGATCTAAATTCAGCCCACTTTTTCTCGGCTATTTTCACAATACAGTCTGGCCTTGAGTAGCTTTATAAGATTAGTGTATACACTATTCTGCCAACAACAATTGCAGCCATTTAAAATACCCTTATATGCAAACGGTGGAATGACGACATGTACAGTAGAGCATGATGATATGGAAAAATATAAATGCTGTGTAAAAAGTCAGACATCTTCTCATACCAATATGCTGTATATCACAATTTCTGTTTCAGTTGTAAAAATGAGATGTCATTTCATCAGTTAATGCTGGACACACTGGAATAACCATGGCAACAATTAATACAAAATAAGACATTCTTCAGTACTTCAATCTGAGTACGTAACCACTTTGCAGCGTTAATTTCAACAACAAAATTGTGATTCACATTGAAAAAAAAGTCCAAGATTGCCCACTTCCCTGGTAAAGAGGAGTTTTGCATACTGTTTACTGCAGTCATACAATTTCATAATCTGTAAAATGGACCTCCATAAACTGATACACACAAATGAAACGTACCTTCAGATAGTAAGTGATGAGTAGCTTTCGGAGGTCGTACACTTGCAGCATCGTGGCGGCGTTGTTCTCACTGATGCTGTAACCTTCCAGCAGGTACTTGGTGGCCATTACCTCCCAGGCCAGCCAGCGCAGGTTGAAGGCCGCATTGCAGGACAACATGTGGGGCAAGTGACCCGGCTCGCAGCAGCAGCACGCGTCGTCTTCCTCCACGCCCTCAGTGATGGCCTCCACCTCTCGCTGCTGGCAGTATGTACCTGGGATGGAGAGAGATGGAGGTGATCAGTCATTCATTCAGAGAGAAGGATGGAAAGAAGGTATGAAGGAGGTAGAGATGGTCGAACCGTACCTCTGAACTCCAGACCCCTCAGCTGGAACGTGACCAACCCGTTGCCGATCTCGATGAGGTGGACCAGGGCATTGAGGTAATCAGAAGCCAGAATGAAACAGTCTCCGGCGCTGTAGTTGCCCCATCGGCCCAGCATAAGGTCTCCACACAGTGAATGCTGCAGCGAGCGAGTCAGATACTCGTAAAAGATAGAGTTCAAGTTGCTATCATCACACCCTGAGAGAAAAAGGGAGAAAAAAAGATTTAGAAAGGACAGGAAATTTAAAAAAACGATGCAGCCTGTAAGAGACGTAAGTGTAGTGAGAAAGAACTCACCAGTCTCCTTGTCCACTTGGGACACCAGTCTGCTGTTCGAGTTGTCAATACGCTTTGTGCTACAAGAGACGGGAGACAAAGACAGTAAAAACCATATAGACTGTTGAAGAAGTGAAAAGGTACCACATTTATGAAATGGAGACAAAGTGTTTGTCATGTAATTTTGTGTCAAGCAATCAGAAATTTGGTAATGGCACCCTGAAAACTGTTAATTCACGATGCATCTTCTTGTAATCCTCCGTGGACTGTATCACCATTGTAAAGTCTCTCAGAAAGACAGCACTGATCCAGAACTAGTCCTCTTGAACATCTACAACTGTATTTTATTCGATGCATACTACAGCTCACTCTAGTTGTAAGTGAACACCTCCACATCCAGCTGACACACTTGAAACTAAATCTTTTAAGGCTGTTGTCTCAGTTGTAGTCCATGTTGTTATTTGTTTTGTTGTCTTGTTGTCTTGGTGTTCACATTGACAACCTGCACAACTACAGCCTACAACACCAAGATCTGACTCCAGCACAGATGATGCTGTCAGTGACTTTAAAGTCCTGAGTTTCAGTTCTAACACAGACAACAGCGTCTAAATATAATCACAGGCTGCTTCACTGAAGTTTGCACAACAAAGCTCCAGGAGTATTTTTGGAGTGCTCTCAGCGAGCCGAAGTACAAACAGTCTCTCACATCAATAAGTAAGAGGGAACAGAGGGTTACGTTGTGTAAGGGTGAACGAGACACAGAGAGAGGAGGAGGAGGAGGAGGAGGAGGAGGAGGAGGAGGGTGCCTTTCTGCTAATCTGCCTCGCTCAGCTCAAAAGGATGGGATTGATTTCTCCTTCAGCAAATTAAAAAACAGAAAATTATACACTCAAAATGTTGATGTTATTGTTACAATTCATAAATGATATGAAAGAGTCATTAGTCCATTTATTCTGGACTATTTTCAGCAATACACATTATTTACAGCACAGGAAGCTTTATCAGACTTACTAACAACTTACTAACTCACATTGCATTGTTGGTTTTAGTCTTTTCGTGGGATTCGTTGACAAATTATCAACCTTTTCTTCTAACTAGCAGCTTTTCAAGATTTCCTCAATCTGGACTCACATTGCAATAAATCATTTTCACACATCTCCAGACTGTTTAACAAACTCACTCCACACTCGCACACTCACTTCGTCGAGGGCCTTACTTGTAGTTTCGCTCCCAGAACTTGATGGGTCGCGGATAGGAGGAAATGAAGATGGCGCTGCCCAGGAAGGGAGCCAGAGGTGTGTAGAAGACGGTGGTGAGCAGAGTCTGGAGCAGCAGCATGGCTGAGTCTGGACACACACACCAGTCAAGGAAAGAAAAGCAGGTGCTGATGCACTCTCACACACACACGAACACAGGTGTTAGAGAAAGGATACGAGGCACAGCGAACGGCTGAGCGAAGGCATGGAAAGCGCTGCCCCAGGCGATCTGCCAGGGAGCGATGTAAACCAGGATGAAATGGAGCTTCAGCAGCAGCTCACGCATCTGGACGGCAGCAGAAACAACACACAGTCAGTCCCCAAATAACAGACCTCAACACAACAGTGGCTCTATTAAAGGGAAAAGTGATACCTATTACATTCCTCCATCACCATAAATGTTAATAAACCCTCTGTGGTCAACTGCTGGCATATTAAATACATTTATTCCACTATGTATGCTAGTGGCACGTACATTCAACAAACAAAACAAAAGGAAATTCAGTTAAAAAAGTCATATTTCATGTTTTTCTACAGTAACATTTCAGTCCAGATCCTCGAAAAAAAGACTTTGGTGTCAAAAATATTCTGTTGCTTTAATCAGCTCACAACAGCAGGCGGTTTTCAGTACTGATCCATTTTGATCCTCCTCAGTGATTCAGTGTGGCACATCCATAAAGTTGAGGTACTCAGCAGGAACAGAAACATGCTGGATCCTACAATTCCCATAATGCAACTGGATAGCATCTTTTTTATGAGACCCTCCCAGACAGTTGACAGTGAAATAATTAAATAACTTGAAAGGTCAGTCAAGTGACATCTGTCTGCTTGTTTGATGGAGTGTTTGTATCCGAGTATACACAGCATACACAGCACATTAGCTTATACACACATACTGTCTCCAGGTATCATCAAACCCCGTTCTCTCACCTTGTGGAAAACAATAGACATGATGAAGAAGTCCAGCAGGAAGCTCTCGGAGGCGCGCGGACAGTCGAAGTGGAAAAAGACGAGCGTGAAGAGCAGAGTGAGGAACTGGAAGCTGGGGTTGCAGAAGGATGAACGCAGGAGTTTCAGACCAGCAACTGTCGTCAGGAGAACGTCACAGCTGGAGGCGACATGAACAAGAGTTCATACAACAGATTCAACGGGTGGTTCACTACACACACTCACGCATGGAGACGCACACTGGCAGATATCTAGAAATGAGGGGTGATGCTGTGTGTTTGCGGCTCCACTCACTGGATTCCCAGCTTCTTGCGGTGACTGAGGGCAAAGCCGTCATTAGTGAGCGCGCTCAGCACGATGGCGGGGTACACCACGTACTTCTCAAAGCACAGGAGCCCCACGTACAGTCGCTCAAACCACATCAGCACAGCGTCCTCTGTAACATCAGCAAGAACAATGACACCACAAAAGCAGATGAGAATCAGAGCTTTCTAGAGCACAGAGAGACCTGGTTCGAGCGCAGTAGTTCCTGTCCTCTCTTAATTTTTTTATTATTAAATCACTATTCAGTCAGGGAAGTCACACCTACATATCATATGTCATAATCTTCATGACAAGATGGACATTTTAGTCATTTAGTATTCTCCAATAAGACTAGAGTCAAGAGTCCACGGCCGTGCTAGCGGCTCTTTGAGACTCTACTTAGTTGCTATGAGCAAAATGCTACTGTAACATGCTCACACTGACAATGTTAACATGCTGATGTTTAGCAGGTATTAGTTTTACCATGTCCTTTAATGTCTTTAGTTCGGAAGGTATTTGGTAAAAAAACAAAGTATTCAACAATCTAGATTGATTAAACATTTCTAATCCAAATACTACATTTAGAGAACTGTATGGCCCTGGCGTGTGTGTGTGAGTGTGTGTGTGTGTGTGTGTGTGTGTGTGTGTGTGTGTGCGCTCTGATAGTTTTGTAGCTGAGTTTTTATACTTAATTATTAACAGACAACTCTGGGCTATACACAGCAGGCGTGCTGACCTCTGGGTTCAAACTGGTGGTACTCCTTGGTCTTGAGGACCGGATGGGAGATCCACAACCAAGGGTGATGCTTCCTCAGCTGGGGGATCAGGTAGTGGGTTACAAACCCCACCGTCCCCGCCAGAGCGTACAGCACGATGGTCACAAAGGGCTGGAAACAAGTTATAATGAAAGAAGACATGATGAAAATTAAAAAAAGGAAAAAAAAAAACGTCAGCGGCTGCGTATATAAAGGGGAGACAATCAAGAATCTCACCTTGAGAGACAGAAACACAGTACTCGCAGTGATGGCGAAGGTTAGGATGTAGGCGACAGAGCACACGACTACATCCGACAGCAGAATCTCCTTCTGCAGAGCACAAGAGGGAGAGAGAGCTGCAATCTTTAATAATCCACACATTGATTTGTCAGACTCGTTTAGGTGTGTGATTATTTCTGTCTAATCATTCTGAGCCTTCAATTTTCAAAACAGCAGCCTGAGAAGAGTTAAGAGCTTCACAATCCCCATTAATACTGTAAAAGGCGGCAGGAGGCTTGTTTTCTCCGATGCATAATTCTCTGTAATCGCACACAATGATCGACAGCAAACACTGTTTTATTAACTCGCTTGCAACACCGAGTTCAAGACTCTCACAAACTGTATGCATGAATTCCACAACTCAGGCGCTCAGCGTTAATGAGTATTGATTTTCTGATGATGATTATTGTGAGCTGACATGAGCTTCAAATAATCCACAGAGGGGTGAAATGAACTCTGGGAAAGTGTGTTTATGCATTCACAGAGGTCAGTTATCCAACTGATAATAACCTGCACCATTACTCATCACCTTCCACTAACAACATTATTGATGAAAACGTCCATTTATTTCTATATATAATCATCTTTAGTCACCATAGAGTTCTGCAGTTTCTCGGGCAGTGGGTCTTTACTCTCCGTGTCTTCCTCCTCCTCTTCCTCGCTCTCAACCAAAGCGGGCATTATCTTTGACTTGATCAGAGATCTGTAAATGAAAATGTGTAGAATGAGAGGATCTTATTTGTTGTCTAAAATAAACAGACTTCCTGTTACAAAACCTAAAGCAACAAGCAAACTGGAAAAACTTGAATATTTTAATAAACTATATTTCTTCCTTACAACAAAAAGATTTTTAGCTTTTTATGTGTTAATTATTTACATTTTCTTTTCTTCTTTATTCAGCTTTTAACAGCTTACTATTTGAGCCGAAAGGGTGAACATGAAAAATAATGTTTATGAAGATTATTTTGACTTTATGTTCACAATTAACAGTCAGCTTGGATGAAAATTACTCAACAAATACTAGAGTATCATCATCTCAAGTAGAGTATATACAGTAGTAACCATCTGCATTTGTTTCCTCACGTCGATGAATTCAGCTCTCTTTTTTCCATGCATCTCTCAAATCTTTAATTTAAAGATTATTGCAGAATATTAAGTGTGTGCATGCAAACACACACACACACACACTGATACTCACAGGAGTACAGAGGGGTCACTGCTCTGTCGGCTGAGGTGGTAGGAGAAGACCACCAAAAGGCCACAGAATCCAGAGAACAGAGCTGGAGTGTGCTGCTCATCCCACGGCTCCTGCAAACACACACACAGACACACATGAAGCGGTGTGAATCACACCATCATGTACCTTTTTAAGCCAGAGTCGGCTGCTTTTAGATCTTCACAGCATAAAAGCTTCTTCCCCGCAGCTGTAATCTTGTAGTGACTTTTGAAGGATGACTAGCTACACTTTGAATTTTGCTGCAGTTCCATCAGTAAAACTGCCCGGCTGCACACTATTTATAACTGAACTCTCCGTCTTCTTCTAATCCTATAACCAGGAGGATGACCATGAACACAAATTCAGTTCAAAACTCTGAGAAAAAAAGAGAGGAGAGGAGAAAGGGCTATATTCACATCTCCTGTTTTGTTTTATATCCAGTTAATTTGTACCTTGAGAGCTCCAAAGCAAAAACCGTAGAGCAGAGACAGAGCGACCAGACTGCGTAGGATGCTGTAGATTGCAGAGATGAGACTCGTAGCAGCTGAGACACACACATTAGAGAGAGAGGGTGAAAATACATGCAGTAGTATTCAACAAGGACAAACAAAGCCAAGCATGCACTGCAGTCTTAGTTTTATGGTTTTTAAATCACTAGGATTGACCTTTACTTAAAGGCCCTGAAAACAAATGCATCCAGAAACGTTTACAGCAACAACAGAAAATTAACATCCATCTAGGATCTGGATTCATGAACACAAGTGTGACTGAAACCAAAAGGTTTGAAGCAGTTTTGCCAACCTGTCCCTCCAAAAAGGTGCATGTCAATCTGCTCCAGCAGGTAGATGGTGAAGGTGTTGATCTGAGGGAAAAGGCCCACCAGGAAGGTGATTGGGAAGCAGTAGGTAAAACCTGTTTTATGCATTAAACAGAAGACATTTCTTAGTATCATTCAGAGACAAATTATTGTTTTGAAAGGGGAAAAACAAATAACAACAAATAAAATAGGTCCTGTCTGAAGCTCAATTGAAGGCCATATGTGTGTCACTGTGCATTTTGTTATGTGTCTCTCCTGGTACATTCATCCCTACCCACTAGCAGGTCTCGTATGAAGTGCACTGCGTCGTGGCAGACGATGGTGACTCCGTACAGGGTGGAGACGGGCAGGTCCTTCCTCCTCAGCAGCTGCTCCAGCACCCAGATCAGAGCGCAGAAGATGCAGAAGTAGGCCGCTCGGCTGTAGGCCACCAGCTGGTTGTGACCCTGGAGACACACACATGAACACACACGGGTTAGGATGTTAGATAAAACAGCAGAGGTTCACCCTGTTGTTAACTGCTAAACACTGCACGATAATACCAACATCTGATGGAATCACAATTACAAACACGACTATAAAGTTGGCTCATATTAGACTGAATGCCTGCATGCACTTTTACGTGTTTTCACAGCAACAGGAATGTGTTTTATCAGTTCACACAGTAACCTCCAAAGAGGTCATATCCTCTGAAGCCACATTGCTGGTGCGCCAGTCAAACCACAGCAAAATGATTAATATGCATAAGGAAACTGACATCATCTGCCAAAGACTGACAGCATGCATAAATTAAGAGGAACAGCTGTCACAAGTTGGAACTGATCAACAGAGATCTCATCGATGTACACAAATATACGTTTACCAAATACTGGTAATTATGCCACATGACATAATCTTTTCGAGGAGTTTGTTTGACTTAACTCTGTAATATTTCCTCTGAGATTCAGTAACAAAGTGACATTAAACTCACATGTGTGGGCGAAGCTGCATCTGGTTGAACACTCTGGAAAACAAAACACACAGAAGCCAATATTGAACCACCTTCTGTAAATTAACACGAGAACAATTGAAAACTGTTGTCGTTACGACTGAGTTCACGGAGAGGAAGCGCATGGGAGCAAATAGTAACTGACAAGTATGAGGTCAGTTTTCCTTTTCACCTACATTATGTCACACTGAGCTCACACATCCTTCATTCCTCAGTGCAAGTTGGTTTTAGTCATGAAATGGTTTTCCTTAGATTCCATTGATCCTTTGATTTTTTTTTTACCTTCAGTAAGGAATACTGGCAGCTGGCGATAACAAGGCAGAACTGGAAGACCCAGAAGTCTTTGAAGCAGCCGTGGTTGAGAAGCACAAAACCCAGGAAGGAAACCAGAAAGGCCATGAAGACTGCAACTAGATTCTCCAGAACATCCTGGTTTCTATACGACAGCAGCACATAGAAAGGCATATACAGGTTACAAATGCATGATTAAACTGATGATTAAATTGAAAGGACATGATATGTTGGATCAAACTGAAAAAAACGACACAAAAAGTGGCCAAATTGACCAATAATTAATAGATATTTTAGATATTGATGAAGGCTTTTTGAGCCGAGCAGTGTTTTAGATTTAAAGAAACAAGACAACAAACATCCAGCGACTGGCAATCTTGTGGGTGAAATCAGCTTGTTTATCCGAATTTGGAGGAAAATGTAGAAAATCATGTAAACCACTAACAACACAAACATGGCAAAATGTAAAACAATGCAGTATCTAAATCTGAAAAATATATCAATGTCTCTAAAACGTTTGTGTTAAATGTAAATAATATAGTGTGAGCTGTGTGTGAATTTCCCAGCTGAATAATGTGTAAGATGTTCGATTTCTAGACTTAGGACTTCCATATGTGTGGGCACAACAGTGGAAAGAGTTTGCAGGCAGGTTTTGTGTGTATTACCTGTCCAAAAGGGCAAGCAGGGTGAGTCGGTCATATAAAATGTTGATCCACTTCCCAGGAAACAGTTTGAGTTTGTAATAAATCTTCCTGGTCGGTTTCTCCTGAGTGGAAGTCTCTGACGACTCATCCAAAGAGTCCTCTTCCTGACACAAACACAAATCATTTATATCTGCATGAATTCAACTGCAATAAACCAGGAAACAAAAATAATCTCACGTTTTATATCCACACGATTTCCCATGTAGTATAATTCAAAATCATCAGATCATTGTTAAGTCCACACACACACACAAAGTGGTGCATTAAGGATTCATGAGATTATCATTTATGTCACCCTCTGGGGACTTGTTGTTTAGCATTTTAATTCCTTGTTTGAAACCTGTAATTTTAAATGTATTTGTGAATTCAACTATTTGTTTAAACTGTGATCTATATTTGATCTATTTATTGTTTGATAATTGGCAGTGGTTTACAATGGTTGTCTATGAATCCTTTTTTAATTTAACCTATTTATTTGATGGATTAATTCATTCATTAAGTCTTCTATTAATCCCTGATTTGTTTTAGTTAAAGGTACCATGTGGAGTTTTTTGGGGGGGTTTGTTTACATTCACTGTTTTTCACCAAACACATCACGTGTATCCTTGAGGTCTAACAAACACGTTTAAATAATGTCCGTCCTCATAAAACACTTGCAAAACCGATTTTTGGGAGAATTTGAGACCTACGTTGTTTACATCCCGTTCACTCCCTGTTGTTGGCACATTGCTACATTTCTTGGCACGTTACCACCACCAACTGTCGATCAGTGAAACAGCATGACACCATCAGGACATCTGGTTATCATGTCACCCGTGTGCATGTGGGTCCTTGTGTGCAAAACGGTGACCCACTCTAAAAAACATTGATCCATAGGACTATTATAGACAATTAGTTGCCCACAGGGTATTATAGACAAATAGAAACCCACAGGGTACCTTTAAATAACAGTTTTACAACCATTTGGAAACCCCCGACTCCATACTTCCAAGCACATGCATATCTTAAGCAAACATAAGCAAATGTACATTTTTATTTTCCTGTCTTTAGTCTTAGCAAATCATGTTTAGTAAATCATGGTATGCGGAGCAAGAAAGAAAAGGTGAAAGCAGACGGACACCTGGAAGATCTCAGGGTGCGTCCTTCGCGGCCGAAGCCTGTGTGCAGGGATGATGCGTCGCTGGAAAGGGCAGTCAGCGTGACCGCCCGCCAGGCCGTCCTGACACTCTGAGTTTGAAGAAGTTGACAGCAGGTCACTGAAGACACACACACACACAGAGGAAACAGGCTGATGTTAATATGTGGATCATACAGGCAGTGATGATAGTTTAGGAGGAGATGGAAAAAGGCAATAAGTTAAGATGAATCACATGGTAGCAGCGGAGGAGAACATGCAGGTAGATGAAGCAGGGAAAGGAGGAACAGGGGATGAAAAAATGGTAGAAAAAGATAACACGTAAAGGAAGAGATGATGAAAGAGAGTGAAATAAAGATTTGACAGCAGTACCACATGTTGCCAGTGATGAGCTCTGCTCCTAGCGGCAGGTTGAGCGCTCTCTCCGCGTACAGCTTACGAGGCCTGTCTCCTGGTGAGACGAACACACACATAAAACTTGTGAGACAAGTAATGTCCAGTAACTGACAACCAGACTGAACTGTAAGAGAACAGCTGAACATCTTGGAGCCATTCCTGAGCCTCCCACACATACTGTATGTTTGTTCAAAAGATCACAATACTACCGGACCGGCCCAGCACAAATAGATTCCTCAAACTGATCAAGGACCCTGCCTCTGACTACATGTGACTTATCTCATTTCCAGGAACCAACGGCAAATATTATGAAAATACTACAAACATGTTTCACTAATTCTATTCAAGGGTAGCTGCTTACTGTGTACAGTGTGGAAGGTGTAGGCCTCTTCTTTGTTGGTAGCCTCTGGTCTGCAGATGACCTGCAGCATGGAGCTCTCGGACTGAGACGTTTGCGAGGGCAAAGAATCATAGTCTGGATCCTTCTCTCTGTCTGTCTGTGGACTGCAGACAGGAAACACAATCATCTGGGGATCCTGGATGCTAGGTGCTCGAATATATGTGGATATTTTTATTGAAGCATGTGGGTGTAGAGGCATGTGTACCTGTCAGGGGAGACTATTGGGATTTGTGTGGGTGGTATAGCCTGTAGTGTGTTGGTAGGCAGACTGGTGGGTGGTTTGGGTCTCTGTGGTTTGTTGTCCGTGTTGGTCTCTGTTATCGTCTCATCTGGTCTGGAAGTCACACTCTGACTCTCTGCAAACAGATCAAATGGAAATGTTTTTTGGTTAATTTTTGTTTTTATAAAATTAAATGTAATTAATTCTTAAAGCCCCAATTCATATTTCTTTGCTCTCATGCAACCACACATGGAGCTTTAACCTTACATAGCTGATGGGACCATGCACCACATATGTATACCCTGCATAGAACATGTAGATAAAGGAGGAGGGGGTAAAGGAACCAACCCTGTCGCTGAGATTCACCTTCCTCTGCAGCTCCCACCTCCTCTTTGCGTTCTAACCTCTCGTCCTCCTGCGTGCTGGCACCTCCCCCTCTGGTACTGAGGGACCCCAATAAGGAAACAAACTCCAAGAAGTTGGATTCGTTGGGAATCTGGCCCTCCTTTGCTTCCAGATCTGATTTGGAACTGGTCATGGTGGTCTGATAAAGAGACAAATGTTTGTATGTATGCATGGGCAGATGGATGGAGATGACGAGAATAAAGATACAGAAATAGAAAGAGAGCTAAACTGCCAACATACTGTGTTATTTGAGCGGTCTGAAAGCAGCACGGCATCTTTCCCACTGTCCATGCTCAGCCCGCGGATGTGAGTCCTTCCCCCGGGCCCGTAGCGGCCCAAAGCTGGCGGCAGACGCAGGAAACCTTGTGAATCCACATTAGGATCCAGAGGATCCGTGTCATCAGGGTGGGAGTTGACATCAATACCTGATGAGCTGTTGTCATTTGTCAGCTGTGGGCTCGGTGTGCTGTCATTAGTCATCTGCAGACCAAGATGTTCCTGGTCTGGATCTGGACACTCTAGTGTGGTGAACTCAGAACTGGTTGTTTCTCTGCACAGGTGAAACTCTTCACTTTGGCTTGTTGTCTGTTGCTGTTTCGGGGTGGGGTCGTCCTCTGAGCCAGTCGCTTCTTCTCCCTCCTCCACCTCCTGCTTCTCCTCCTCAGGGGAGTCGAAGGTGATGACCGGGATCTTGATGTGACACTCTCCTGCATCCTTCTGAGCCTTATAGGACAGACAAAGACATTGTCACACATAGACAAGAGCAGCAGTCACGGAGAAATGCGCTAAACTTCAGGACAGGTGTGCTAATTTCTCCTGCATGGCTACTGTTGGTTCACATATTAGACTCATACACTGCTGATTTCAAATACTGTATGTGGACTTCCACATACACTTGGAGACTGGCAGCCTCATCATGTGCCTGAAGACGTCAGGACCATGCAGCCTACCAGAGTGGCATTCGTCATATCCATGGCAACAAATGAGGACTAAATTCCCCCCTCATTGTACATTTAGAGAGCAGAAATAAAGTAAAAGCTTTGTTAACAATTAACAAATGCTGTCAGATAATCTAACATTATGCATCAGCCATTTTACTTATCTCAGAACTTGTAGTAATTAAAGTAAACCTAGCGTGAAGCTGCAGAGATTTCAGGATTTAGCAATGTAGTCATTGCAAAGCATTTTCAGAAAACAAATGCACATGACAGCTAAACTCATAATAGTAAATACAGATCATATTTCAAGCCTATTAAACCCAACTGACCTGCTGGAGGGTCAGTCATTACAAACTCATGGTGTGCTGCCTGACATTGTTCTAACACACAGAAATGTATAATATATAAATTGTAGTGGAGATACCAAAGTTTCCAAAAATACCAAATATGTCTGGGCAAATTGTGTGGAAATGTGTATAAAATTAGAGAAAAGACATTTGACATTTGATGAGATGATTCAGGCGTAAAAACACAGTCTTGATACAGATATCAGATAACACATATACTGCCAGACTGATTTGATGATGTAAACAGATTTAAAGCCACTTAAAGGGGAAATCAACATCAACCTGTGCATTCTCCAGAAGACTCTGCTTGACGCTCTCCTCCAGCTGAGCAGCAGTCTGAGGGTCACAGCTCATGGTGATGATGATCTTGACCGTGTCGCTGTCGTCCAGGTGAGCCAACACGGGGCCCGGGCCAGAGTTATCAACCAGAACCACTTCAATCTCATCAGAACAGTATGTCTCCTCCACTGGCTCAGCCTGGGAGACAACACAAAGGGACAGACAGAGGGAAGACTCCTGCCTATGATGTTCAAAATAGTTTTGTTGCTTTCTATTAAGATACCCTTCAAATTCAAACCTCCCAAACATAACAAATTACTCCTGTTTCTATATGTGTATGGCTTACCTGTGCAGGAGGTTCTGGGATGTCAATGAAATCATGCTGGTGGTCCTGAGGAGTCTCCAGTGAGTTATTGTTGGCATCTGGGGGCTCTTTTTGCCCTTCACTCTCCTCCTCGCTCTCATCTTCACTTCCCTTGGACGGAGGCAGACCTTCATCAGCTGTTTCCCTGTCTGCAGCCTCTTTATCCTCACAGTCTTTCTCCTCTTCTATTCTGTCCTGCTCTGAGTCCTTCTCTGCTGTTCTGTCCTGCTCCGATGGCTCTCTGTCAGTCCCCGTCAAAGAGCTCTGAACGTCCATTCCTTCTTTCACAGCTCCGGTTTCAATTATTTCCGCATCCATTTTCCCTGTCCCACTTGCAGATCCAGGACGCGTCTCTTCTCTTTCAGCTCGGGATGGGGTTCTCTGCTGGGCCTGCAGCAGGGGGGCGGCCTGGTCGGGATTGGGGCTGGAGAGGTCATCTGGAGAAGGCTCTGGGCTTGGGTGCAGGCCTCCCTCCACTGGCCTCTCCTCTGCAGCACCCTCACCCTGCCCTGAAATGAAATGAAATTCAAATTGTTTATTTATAGTGTAATAATAATAAAACTGCTCTAATTCTAAAATTCCTGCCAGGAAAGTACCTTTTATTTGGCTGCAGGGACAACACACAAAATTAACACTATTGTCTACAGAAGTATTTGCAGTGGCAGATAAATCTTTCCATTGCAATAAAAAGAACTGCAGAATGAGGACCAATCCTACTGCTATTAAAAACACAAACCAACATGTTTTTTGCAATTGTGCAATCATCTGTTGCAACATACCACGGCACAGAAGCTGACTTTGCTCTGACTAAACACCAGTGCATTAGGCCATACATTTACTGGAAGCAGTCATCTTGTTGGCTGGCTGCTGGTTCTGTGCTTGTCTGAGCTTATTTACAACAGTGATGTGTTGCAGAAAAGGAAGTTGTCAGCCTACATTGTCTAAGGAGCCATCGAGTGCATTAGGGAAGAGGAACAGAGTGGGCTTCCAGCACAGACTGATTCGGTCATTACACTAAACAGAACACTTGTTTCCCCAAATTACATGCAAGGCTCATCACTTAGTCATGTTGCCAGTGTCATGTACCATTCATATGTGCCATTGTGCAAGGCTGAATATTTCTGCTGGTTATAAGGAATGCCAGCAGCCAGACTAACTCAATGTCAAAGGAAGATTCTACTTTTACAGGACATCAGTAATCCAATGTTTGAAATACAAATGGGGGGAGGAACTTGTTTCCCTATTTCTCCACTATTTCAAAATAAAAATACACAAAATGTGACCAGATGTTTCTCCAATAGTCAAGCCACTTTAAGCCATAGTAAATTCAACCCCTTCGGTCTGGCATTTCTGTTTTTATTTCTGAGGTCATTACCTCTGATCTAGAGTCAGATCCTTTACTAATCAACCTCAGCTCTTTTGAATCAGTGGTGAACAGCTCAGAAATCATTCTTTCTTATTCCCTCATCTCAGAAGAAGACATTAACACTCATATTGCAAGAAAACTACTGTACCGAGCTAAAAATGTGGCAGACAATTAATACCCTACATTTAGAGAGGATTTGGTATGCTTCAAAAAACAACCTCTCTCAATCTGACAACCCCTAATTAAGTATCTAGAAGCTTGAAATTAGACGACTACACTTTACACCTTCTTTCACAGTATCATACAAATGTGAGTGAAAGATATACAGGGAAAGAGAGATTATCTGGGCTGTTAAATGTACGGATAGGAAATTTCATAAGTAATACAATTAGGTCAATTAACTATTACAAAATGTAAAATGCACTCTTGTTTGCAATTATGAGTAACAGCACCTACAGATGGGTGACAAATTAAAGGAAAAACCAACATAAAGTGTCTTGGGCCACCATGAGCAGCCAGAACAGCTAAAAAAAATTAATTTACCCACAATCATGGCAAATTAGTCCTGTAAGATAGTCAAGAACTGCATTATCTTAAGCTTTGTGCAACATGTGAATTTAGACGTCTATCTGAAGTCTGACTATTAGTTAGATCTAAGCTATAGTCAAGGCCTATCTTTGTCAAACTGGGCCCTGGTAACTTTGAAGGCCCATCATATTCATACTCACATCAGCGCCACCTCATGCCCTGTATAGCAGCATCTGCATTTGTTATGTTTCTGCACGCATTTATTTTCCCTTTAATAGTTACCCATCTGTATCTCAGTCAAACCCAGAGAAAGACCAGCATCACCTTCCACAGTCTTCACCAACTCATCTGACTTCGAACAGTCCTGCATGGAAGAGAATCCAGAAACACGTGATTAAAATTGGGACATAATGTAGGTCAACACAGTGTTTTTCTGCACTGCACGTTTATACTGGCAGGTGTCCATCTTTTAATTGTCACTCACCACCCCGATCAGTCCCGGGTCTGTTTCAGTCTGCTTCACTGTCACCTGGATCACCGGACTGGGGCGCTTTCGAGCCAACATCGTCATGGCAACACTGTCGGGGACTGTACTGCTCTTCCTGTTAGACAAAGACAAGAGACGGGAGAGAAATTAAATGACGAAGAGAAAGAGACAGAGAGATGGGGAGTCTGTGGAAATCCATGCATCAATATGACACATTCAGAAGAAATCACCTGACCCTCATTCCCAGCCTCTCATGTTTTGAATACTAAAATAGTGCTAAAAATACTTGTGTCTGGACTGGCTGTTTCATCTCCCCACAAGAACTTCAAAGATTATAAGAAAGAAATACAGTCGCACGGGGAACAGGAAGTGATGGATTTTTCTTTTATTAGTCTCCGTGCAGATCAAGTGTGTCAGAGCGGAGTGGCCAACTGAAGATCGCTGACCTCCCCTCATTAGCTCGCTCATTCACCAAAGCTGTACTGAGTCTTTGAAATGAAGTGGAAAGAGTCCGTATCCCACTCTGAGACACTTGATCACGAAACCAATCTGAGCTCAAAGAGAGAGAGGACTGGGAAACATACAGATACAGAGAAAGAAAGAAAGAAAGAAAGAAAGAAAGAAAGGAGAGAAAATTGTTAAAAAAAAGATGTCAAGCATGGTAGGACACCTAGTTATACTTAGTATACGTGGCTTTATTCTGAATGGATGTCTCAGGCCTAAATGTACAATTTTGTGTTAATAATTAAATTGTATCATTAGGGATTAAGCCATCTGGCCTAGATTTTGTAATGACTAACCTAACAGGGGAGCTTGAAGCACAACGAGCAATTTGAATATATATATACTGTATACCTCCATGAATGGCCTCCAATACATCCATGAAGTGAGCTACTTCAGATTGACCCATCTGACTGTAGTTTCAGGATTATAAGTGTGTCTGTGGGGGGGGGGGTTTACCTGATGCTGGCGGGCAGGCAGGAGTCCGAGCCATTACTTTTCTTCTCCGGAGCCTTGCTGAGGTCAGAGAGGCTGCTGCGGACCACCGCCTCGCCCTCGTTGAACATCAGGTGCAGCCGATAGTTGGCCAGCTTGATGAGGATGAAGAAGGCGGTGATGGAGGTGCAGTAGATGCTCAAAGCCATGGTGGTAGGGGGCAGGGCCTGTGGAGGGGAGAGGAGAAGAGCTTCGTCATATTCATTCATCTCCTGACTCAACCAGAACAGTGCTTCATTTAATGCTTCACACCGTAGCAGCCGGAAAAAGGGCCAACTATCTCTTCTCATCTTATTGCAAGTAGGTGAAATTCTGCAAGATTTAAAGCTCATTCGGTCACACAGCCACACTGTCCCCCAAGTGTATTACAGGCTCAGTGAACCACAATATCTAATTTGATTAACTGGTGGATGAATGAAGTTTATTGATCCCCAGGGGAGGAACGGCCCATAGCAAGGAACAGGAAGACAGATTAAAGACAAAGCATCTGCATCATGCTGATACATGAGTCATGGACACTTATTAATTAATGTCTCCAAGTACACGTTTGTGCTTATATTTGATTGTTCCTCAACTTCCTGCCATCGTGTACCTCGGGCTGTATGTTGTGTGTGCGACCTTTAGACAAAATGCTAATAAACTTGAAATTCGAAACATCTCTCCCAGAAGGCTGGTGTTGTTTTTGCAGGGGAAGCAGTTGGTGTTTTCAAACAGACTGTGAAAACTGTCGGCAACAACATTTTAATGCAGCTTTAGTGGCAAAGCTCAGAAACGCCTGAGCTGTCACTCTCTCATCAGGATCTGTTACTTTGCCTTACTAACTCTCCTTCATGGACAGCCACCTGAACACACAGTAGACTCACAATTAGCCCTGGTTGTTATGAGATGTGGGGGGGGCAACAATAAGAGAAAAGCTGTCATGCATGCATGTCAGCTGTCTGTGCTTGTAGGGTGTGTGTCCATGATCATATCACAACGTGTCAGCGCTGTGCATGGCTGTTCTTGCCATCGTAACACCTATTAATTTCAAGAAGTAAGAGAATTCAATGTGTTATCATTCATACTTCATCGCTAAGGTCAAGGTGTTCCTCTATTCATGCCACCATCCTGCTGTGTGACTATGCCCGTAACAGAGGTCCTTCCTCCACATCTACTGTGTCTACACATTTACCTACAAGGTAAACAGCTGCAAATAATCCCACATGGAAGTGCCCCAGTCAGGCTATTATCACTGAGCAATGCAGCCTGTGTTGCACCTATTTCAAAGGCCATGACATGAATGAGTGAACCCACAGTTTCACGCTTCCTGGCTCTCCCACTGCCACATCCAGGAGCAGCCATGCGTTCCGTCACTACATGCGAGGAAAAATACTGCGACAGTGCTGCTTTCTCTAGCCCAGTATCTCCCTCTGTAGCACCCAGACAATGAAGGATGTGATGTTGTTGCAGAGCCACTGCACGTTTATCCAAGAAAGGATGAAAAGGGCGCATGACCAACAAAAAAAAAACGTTACCTAAGGTTACCGTGAGCACCTCACACCCCCTTCGCGGCCTTGGACGTCATGTTCCCTAATAAAAGACTCACCAGATGGAGAGACAGGGGCAACATCAGGAGAAATATCCACAGATAGAGGTGGCAGGAGTTGTTGAATTTGTTCTGGTCCGGGTCGTGGTACCAGCCCCCGGTCAGAGATGCCCAGACTCCCTGACGCAGGGTCTGCACAACCTGGGAGCCCATCTCTCCTCCTCCTCCTCCTCCTCCTCCTCCTCTCTCCTCCTCTCCGCTCAGGTTGGACGGACGGATGATGCCGCTGCTGCTAGGCTACAATGAAATGATCTCCTCTAATGCATGCTACTGTCGCTACGCCTCCATGTTGGGGCGATACAGCACGTCTCCTGAGCCTTCTCTTTCATGCTTCATCGGTCTTCCTCGGTGTTGTCCTCTCGTCTGCCTTTTCCCATCCCAATGTCGATTCGTCCATTGCTGCTGCCGTGGTCCTCATCCTGTCCTGTTCGTCTCTCTCCTTCTCCTCCTAGCTGCCTGTACAGATGCGCAGCTCCGACAGCCTCCCCTCCCTTCCCACTCCCCCTCTCCGACTCCCCTCCCTCTCCATCATTTCCTATTATATGATTCCCGCACCTTCAGTGTTTATCTGCGCACAAACGCAACCAAGCGGTTTGCAGGCAAAATCATAGTCATACTATCAAGCCACGTTGTGAATAGTATGTTATATGCAAGCCTATATGTGCATGTGTATACAGTATTTATAGTATATTTAGAGGTAATGTGTACATGCATATGTAGACTATACTCGCATGTATATGGATATATAGCCTAATCCATTATGCATTTGTCAGACATTATGGTATATATATATATATATATATATACACATATAGGCTATATTATTGTTCTTATTGCATTATTATTAGTAGTAGCCTAGTAGTAGTATATGATTATATATGTAAATTCCTTATATGCCTAAATAATTGGTAAAAAATAGTAGTAGTAGAAGTGCTAGCAGTAGGAGTAGTTATATTTTCAGTCTAAAAGTACTTTCTTGATCACATGGCTGGTATTTGGAGAGGAGAAAGAAAGTCCGTGTGTGTGTGTGTGTGTGTGTGTGTGTGTGTTATCCTATATGGTCCACTATTTCCATAATTTCCCTGAAGGCGCGCTCTCCTCACACATTCCTATAGTGGCTCCTCCCCCCTCCCCCCTACTGCTGCGGCGGTCACGTGTCATAGAATTGACCAATCACAGGGCAGCACAGCCAGCAGCGAGAGCAGCAGTAGCGTCCCCCTGATCCTCGGTACAGCCACTGCTGGGTCCGACTTCGTCCGGCGACAACGGCGATGGGGGGGTTGTTTTGATTAAAATTGACGGATTTTTTTTCCCTGTTTTTTAATCCGGCATTTTTGCGTCGAAATCCAGGATGTTTGATGTACTTTGTAAGTGTTCAACCATCGTTTTTTCTTCACGGGCCCGGAGGAGAAACAAACTTGGGAATAACCGATTTTAAAGCTGAGAGGAGCAACTTTTCTAACTGCCTTACTAGTCAACGGGCTGACCTATGCTAAGCTAACCCGCTAGCCAATGCAGTTGAAATTCCTGTTAAAAGTCCACAAACGAGCAAGCGAACTTTACATTTCGGGGTTCGGTGACTAGATGAGTTTTACTGGCGACTCTCAAAGACAAACCTGTCCCTCGGAGCCTCGCTGTATTTGGTCGGAGTGGACGGTGCAGGTGCACCTCTTGCGGCACCTGCGAAAACTTGGTAACTTAGCTCCATCGGTAGAGAGCTAACTTTAGCTTGTTCACGTTAGCATTAAGCAGACGCAGGGACCAAGTTGTGGACTAATGCTTTTCTCGTAACTGAGATTATGTGAGATTTAAAACATTTATTGTTAATTCCCAACTTTATATATAACCGCCAGCCCAGAGAGTGGTGACATTAGCTAAAAAGTATTTCGGCTAATCTTAGCCAGCAACCTCGCTGGCTAGTTATTGACCCTAATACACTTTTACCGGAGTGGCGACGTGGATAACGTCACAGGCTTGTAGACTCTCTCTCTCCCACAGGACTTTGGACACGGTTTTTAACCCTGCCGTGGGCTGTGCGGGGAATTCCCCTCTGTTATCAACAGCAAGTCCCGTAGACGTGACAGCATGAGGATTTCAAAAAGTTACCTTTTACGGTTTTAAAGTTTTCATTTTGTTCTAAAAGCTCTGCACCCTATGGTGCCGCTACGGCCACCGAGAAATGGATGTCTCGCAGGCCGCTTTCCCAAACGGTGAAGGGCGGCCGGGCGGCGGTGGGACCGGGGACCATGCCTGGACAGATTCCCCCACAGTTCGGGCGTGGGCTCACTCTGCCCCGCTGTGCCCGACACGGTCCCTGTGGACAGCCGCGTATGACTACGAGGCAAGCGGCGAGGACGAGCTTAGCCTCAGACGAGGGGACGTGGTGGAGGTTCTGTCCAAGGACGCAGCGATCTCCGGGGACGAGGGATGGTGGACGGGTAAAATCAACCACCGGGTCGGGATTTTCCCCTCCAACTATGTCACCTACCAGCCCGCTATTTACCGTCTGCCCGCTACTAGCGGGTCCGTGGGGGTACCAGAGGGAGTCCCGAGCTCCCCCGTCCCGATTCCCTTCAGTGAACTGGTACTAGAGGAGATCATAGGCGTGGGTGGATTTGGCAAAGTTTACCGGGGCACATGGAACGATCAGGAGGTCGCCGTGAAGGCGGCTCGGCAAGACCCAGACGAGGACATAACAGCCACTGCCGCCAGTGTTAAACAAGAAGCGAAACTTTTCTCCATGCTGCAGCACCCCAACATTATTAAACTGGAAGGAGTGTGTTTGGAGGAGCCCAACCTGTGCCTGGTCATGGAGTATGCCCGAGGCGGGACACTGAACCGGGTGTTGACCGGAAGGCGCATCCCTCCACACATCCTGGTCAACTGGGCCGTGCAGATTGCACGCGGGATGCTCTACCTACACGAGGAGGCCGTGGTACCCATTATCCATCGTGACCTGAAGTCTAGCAACAGTAAGCAAAGATTGAAGTGTGTTTGTTTGAAACAGAGAAGTTAAGATGAACAACCTAACTATTGGAGGACCACGAGAGAGCCATCCACCTGTTGCACATGCAGCCCATCCTCCTTTAGTTATGTATAGTTATGTTTTGGTCGCAGTTCAGGTCTGCTTGAGTAACTGTGTTAGTGTTAAGTAACTCTACATCCTCTCCTAAAACACTTATTTTAAGACTCTTCTACCCCAGACAATCTCTGAATTCAATTGGGCAACTGCACATGTGTCAACCTGTCACACAGATAATGATTGTTTGATATGGGATTAATGAAATTGGGTATTGGGAAATGTTTACCTCATGCTTACAGCTTATTAAGAAAAATAAATTGGCAAAATTGAGGTTGCTGAAAACTCATAATTCACACATATTTCACAACATCACGGATACAGCTCTGCCCTTTACTCAGGATGGATTTAGAGAGGTGTAAAAGGTCTGTGGGTGTATGAAGAGGTGGGGGATACCATCGAGAGGATGTGAAATAAAGTCAGAGTTTGCTCAGCTGGGCTGCCCCCCCCCCCTTCCCTGCACTCACCCCCCTCATCCTTTAAAACACACACACATACACAAACACCTTCCC
This sequence comes from Enoplosus armatus, assembly GCF_043641665.1. NCBI lineage: Eukaryota > Metazoa > Chordata > Actinopteri > Centrarchiformes > Enoplosidae > Enoplosus > Enoplosus armatus. The sequence continues at coordinate 7,516,383 of NC_092191.1, read as the reverse complement.
AGCCCCCTGTCCACCCCAAGCTGAAATGTTGTTCAAATAAAGTCAGTGATTTACCAAACACATAACTAGGCACACTCGGTCCACACTGTCAGGCCATGTGCTTGACCAACCAGAGCTAATACCAGAGGTCAGAGGGTAGAAAGAAGCCAGTCAGAGGACCTATCAAGGTATATTATTAGAGACAACCATTCACTTAGGGGGTCACTTTTGAGTATCTTGGTAACTTTGCATGGTTATATTGTTGGAGTTGGTTCAGTGCAGTAGGCCAACAAATGTGCTAGTTTCTCCACGGGCTCGTAATTGACAACAGGCCAGCAAAGTTTAGTTTCCCAGGAATGAATAATGAATGGACAGGACTCAATGAGAAAAAGTCTGAGTCATGCTGTATACCCACTTACACAGGCTACCCACTCCCACTCAGGTGTGTTTATGTGTGTAATATGACTCGAACACTATTTCTCCCTTTGTGGATGGAGAGTCTTATCAACCGGAGGCCATGTGGGGAGCACCTCTGGCGTACTGATGTCTGTTTATCTCCAGCTGTGAGAGTTAATGTGTGAAAGTAGAGACAAAAAATGTGAAATGTACACAGAGCAGACCCTCCATGACCACCAGAGCAGACCCTCCATGACCACCAGATAAGACCATGAAAGAATCTGTGCATGCAGGTCAAACACACATATTCCTGGTGATCACAACATTTATATGCTGCAAACATGACCTGTATACAGTACGTGGTTATAGTTTCAGTTAAACTGCAGTGATTAGTGTAAAATCTTTTACTATATTTTACTTATATTCACAAGAAAAAAGCAGTATTGTAAGTAGAAATTTAGAATATATTGGTAATACAGTATATCCATTAGAGTAAAAAAACCTTCAGTTGATAAATAGTTTTTCCAGCATAAGAATAGAACTGATTCACTCTCTAAAAGAAAAGAAAAGTCGGAGAGCCCAACCCCCAGTCTTATTTGAGATAGAAGATTTGTGTTAATTATAGGGCAGATGGAGAGAAAGGATTTAACTGTTTCAGCTAATCGGATGTTTGGGGAACATGCACAAACAAACTCCCCCGAACAGGCACAGTGCTGCGAACACAAGTCAATGTGTGTTGTTCTGCCACTTCACTGTGACCTAGAGACAGCATAAGCTTCAAGTAAAGAAGGAGAATTTAAACTTATGAGAGACCATTCACAATGTGCAAGAGAGGCTGTGGGCTCTAATGAAACCTGGGACCTCAACATTTTACTAAAGATAGTAGGCTAGTGGTTTTTCTGAATTAATTCTTGATTTCCAGTGAACTAGAGCCCACTGCTGAGCTGTTAACCACAAAATGAGACCAGGAAATACATGAAGTCTACCAGTTGGCGTTAGCGCTGTTACTAGTTGCAGGTAGTTGGTTGTCCCAGGGTCAGAAGTCTGAACATCTGTAGTCAATATACACTCTTATCTAAATAAAGAGAGAATGAAAGAGCTGTATGTGTTTGCTTTGAACCAGGGCATTGAGTTCACAAAAGACTCTCTCCTACACACAAACACACAAATGGCACCCTGTGGTGTGTTGGGTTGTTTTCCCAGTAAAAACCTAGAATAATGCAGCTTAGAGAAGTTGTTGCATCTGCTAGTGTGGGCCTGTTGTCTGTTTGTCTTGGCGTTGTGTGTGCATCGGTTCAGCCTAAATGGATACAAGCAGTGAGAATTATCTACACAGAGTAAAAAGAAAATGGATACATTGCCATAAGTGGTTGTTAATCAGCAATCTGTCACTTTTTAAATATTTAATGAGTAAAATGTTTGTGGGTGTGGCTGTATCTCTATTTCTGGTACATATATGGTCAAGTTATTTCACTCCAGTTTTTTCCTCTCAGGGTAAACCAGGACATAGGCGGGTATTAAATCAAATCAAATTACTTTATTGCCACCATGTCAACACAGTTGATAGAAATTTGCCTCAGTGCAGCTCTTAAAAACAGACAAAAAACACACATACGTAAATGAAGTATATAAACAAGAATGTTATCACATTTAGATATGCACATTCAGACAGATGCATACAAGTCCTAAATTGCAGTGTAAAGGAAGATACAGAAGTAAACTTCTCCATCTTCACTCAACTGCTCAGCCTGTCATTTATCAACTTGCAGTGTACACATGCTTCACACAGACAAACATACAGCTATTTGATCAATGATTAGCCTGTAAAGTAATATGTTGGAAGTCAGCAAGATTTGTCCAATCTCTTTTGTGTTTTTCAGCCTAATCTGTAAAATCCCAGCCTGCAGGGAGGAATGTTGCTAATGAGGGATAAAAGCTTAACATACGTTTGCACAATGGACTGGTCAAGCAGCGGTTGCTAGGCTACTGTGGCCAGAAGAATGGCTAGGACTCGGAGGGTCTCAAAGCCCTCGTTTTGTTTTGTTTCGTTCATATTTAATCTCCCAGAGAGCAGCGGTACTCTTTTATTGCCACAAACTGAGGGGGTTTCCCTTCTTACTTCGTTATTTTTCTCCTTTCTTACCTTCCCTCCCTTGTTCCTCTCTGCTCCCTCTTGCTCCTTCTATTATTTTTCATGTCTACTTTTTGGCCTATACAATCTTCAAACTTTAAAGGATAATGCTGGAGTTACTTTTTTCTTTTTATTATTAATCAGCAATCTTTCTGAACACATCAAAACCAAATACAGCACATAATTGACCTTGCACGCAAGTATTGTCTGTGTAGCTGCAGCCTGATATAGCATATGCCTGTGTGCAATAGATCTCCATTGTCATCCAAAAACTACAGTTTACTAATACTGCTGTATTGATACATTCATTCATTCATTCATTAAAATAAGTATGGGCAAAATATAGTTTGTTCTGGGACAACCCTGGCTCCATGTCAGGCAGACATCACTATGCATGAGCAGAGCTGTGGTTCCATGTTTACAATGCTTTTGCTAATTTTACAAGCTGAGAGGAATAAACTACACTTGAAATGTTCATTGTGAACGCAATAGCATAGCTCTTATGTGTTTTTAAATGTCCTATGGCATGGATGCATAACTTAAACCAGGCTCTGGGAATGCACACAATACTTGCTAGCAGGATATGTTTATTATTCATTTTGGTCTTTTCAGGGATTTGCTGATAACAGGCTTTTAAGGAATTTGTTGTTTTCTATCTTCCTTTGCTTTATCCACATCCTTTCATTGACCCTTCCTTCTTTCCCATCTTAAAACTTTGATTTAAACGTTCTCCCTCAAGGTAGGAGCGTAGTATTCATAGAGCAGCAGATGAGAGCAAGAAATCACACTGAAACCTGGCCCTGAGCCAGCACGCATAACCCACATTAACTTTGGAGTTTCGCATCTCGGTGCTAGCCACAGTATGCCAGGAATGTGTGCTTGAATGCCGCTGAAACTGATGGAGTTCTGTTTGGAGCGTGTGCAACAGCATTCTCCCATCAATCTTAAGCTATTGTTAGACTTCATCACGCTGTCCCTGTGCTCCCCTCCCTCTCCGTGTCTCTCTCTCGCCATTCACCCGTCATTCTGTAGATCTGTGAAGACCTGGCAAAAGTCATAGAAGCACAGAAGGGATTTCCTTCTATGTCAGTGCACAGAAATTAGTACAGATGAAGATAAATAAGTGGAGAGAGCATGTGTTGTATTCAGAGTTTAGAATGATAATCATCACAACATTAAAGGGCCCTATTTTGACCAAGTAGTCGCAGCAAACAGGGCAACGTGCTAGCATGTGCAGATGACAAGTGCACCTGTTTCCATCTCTATATGTGTGTGCAAAAGTAAGTTTGAATATAAATAGGAGGGTTGTTGTGATGAATCATTGTCTTTTAAAAAAATGAAAATGATCCAAGTAGTCGCAAAATAATATTGTTGTGGAAAGTGACAAATGCACTTTATATAAGTCACTTTGGACAAAAGTGCCATTGTAAAAGTCTACGCGATTATCCACAAAGTTGGATCTCCATCTGCCTTTATTCCTATAATAAGTTTTCTTTCTCACTGTGGCTGAATTAAAACAGTCACACAGCCATGACTTTGTTCCTATTGCAATTCAAAATATGCATTGAAAAGATAAAAATTAGGGGTGCACCTGTCACATATTTTCTGTCCTGATACCCAAATGAAGAGAATAGACAGACACTGACTACCAGTTCAATACCAGTGCTAGCTAATTTGCATGCATCTCCCATTTCATTTTACTGTCTTCCCATCATTGGGTATGAAAATACTAAACATACCTAGTTATCTTTATCAGAATCAGAAATACTTTATTGATCCCCGGGGGGAAATTGTACAATTGCTTATAGATTTGTGTTTCCCTGTGAAGCTCCCTACTTCTGTGGGAACAGCATTGCAAAAGATTACCTCTTAAACCCTGTTTTTCATTACCAGGTCATAACAAGCTAACCATAGGAGAGAAAACTGTTTATAAAAAGTTTCCCTTACAGAATCCTTCTTTTCCTCCTATAATTTTTCCACTTCTGGAATTAGCAGAATCTGAGAGGAAAAGTGACCAAAGCTTGACTAGGTGTTGCAGGGCAACTTTTCTCAGGCTTCCCACAATTACCCCTGGTGACACACAGACAGTTACTGCCTGTCTTTTCTCTGACGAGAGAATGGGCAGAGGGGAGAGAGGAGGAGTGGAGATGCTTTCACTGTGTTTTTTATGACCTCTCCCTGACTGCACCTATTGTTGCAGGGCAGGGTGAAAAGGAAAAGGGCCCACAGCTGAGAAGAGCTGCCTTCCAAATCAACCAATCCGCTCCGTAGCTCCCTAACACATTGATAGATGCTAATACAGCAAAAGGTTAGGGTTAGCTGTACACCTTTTAACATTTCTTATCTTTTAATTAGCCCAGTTATGGGTTAATTTAAGCTTAAACTGACAAAAACTAGGAGAGGAAGAGGACAGACAAAGAGCAAGTGGCCCGGAGAGACGTGACCATGATAGATGGATTTAGCCAGCCATTAGCCCTGATCCTTTTCCCATCAACCAGAATGCCTGGGGGCACTCTCATTTCAACAGGGAGAGACAGACCAGTCGGGGAATGTTTAGCAGCCTTGTTTCTGCTTACTACAGGAAGCCCTCTTGCTCTCATGCTTAGTCTGTTGGCACAGTTACGAAAATACTGCCACGTCAAGTTAGGAGGCTGCAGTTTTACAGAAACCACGTTACATCAATGCTTAGTTATGCCACTAGAAAATAAAAGAGAGCCTCAGGATTCTGCGGGATGGAGGAATGGACTTCTTTAGTTGTAGATTTGTTTACCGCATCTAATTTTGTTTTTAAAAGTTGTATCATATTGTTAGCATCATAAGGAGCCGTGTTGCTGGGGAGACAAAGAAATTAAAAGATTTAACTGGCTTTGTAGTTCATTGCTCTGTACTGCTTCAAGGCTTGCTGTTGTTCTTGGCTGTGTATGTTCAGAATCAGAAATACTTTATTGATCCGCGGGGGGGAAATTATACAGTACCGGTGCTCCCATTCAAGAGTAGAAAGTAGCATACATTTAGAAATGAGAGTATGTACAAGAATAAGATACAAAAAATAAAAAAATATACACAGTTACAATATTTAAGTAAAAAATATATACAATAACAATGTATATGTATGTATGTATATATATATATGTATTGCACTGACATTTAAAGAATAGTGTCTTGACACTCAGAGGGAGGAGTTGAACAGTTTGATGACCACAGGCAGGAATGATTTCCTGTGGCGCTCTGTTGTGCATTTGGGAGGAGTGAGTCTCCCACTGAATGTGCTCTTGTGCCTGACCAGTACATTATGGAGAGGATGTGAGACATTGAATATATATATATATATATATATATATATATATATATATATATATATATATATATATATATATATGTATGTGTATGTATATATATGTGTATGTATAGTATGAATATAGATATATGTATCATGCATGAAATACTATAGGTGTGGATGTAGGCAAATTGTCTCTAATACAGTGTACAAGTACTGAACACCTCATTTTTGTCAGTAAAAAAAATTTAAGACTATTTAATGTCTTACTAATATTATTGAAAGTACAGAAGTTGCTGCAGCTGTGCTTTTCATTTATCATTGGTTTGTAGACTTTCAGCTGCTGCAGAGTTGCAGGGAGTAAAACCTGAGGTATTTTTAGTTTGTTTAAGAGAGAAGAAATGGTCATGTTTGCCCAAAGTCTATTTTTTTTCTTTTTACCTTGAGGGGGGGAAAGCAATGGGAAGAAGCGTGGGACCTGCTTTGAAGGCAGCAGCTCTGCTTCTGATCTTCCCACTGTTCCATCATGAAAGATGGGTCTGCCTGGAGATCCACTGTTGGAAAGGGGAATTAAATGGGGGTTGGACTGAGGGTGGGGTCTGCCTTGGAGGCATGTCCATCTCCAATTGCGTTGCACTGTTGTCCGCTTCAAAACATTTTCTTTTCAAAAGAGTGAGAAAATATAGACTGAGAAAAAGAAGAAAACAACATGCGGTCTGAGTTAGAGCCTTTTCAGACATGACAGGATTTTAGGACAGTGTTTGCAAAGTATGACAGGATGTTTCTAACAGTTGAGCAATTCACAATGAGAAACACAGATTGCAACAGATCAGAGTGTCCATTTAAATGTTTTTTATCTCACCAAACAGGTTTCACACATCACCTGTAGCGTATGTAGCTGGCAAACTTAATAATATAACAGCAATAATAACAATTGTAGGCTACACACAGCTGCATTTATTCATGTGAACTATAGTTTACTGTAAACTGGCTATTTATAGCGGACATAAGCATTTGAAAGCATCAGCTTGATATATTTCCATTTAGTGTCCTTGCTAAATATGTGGACTTGGGGAATAAAGATGATGAGCTTTTTTGAGCCTTCATGTTTCATTCTTTGCCCATAGAAATGACTTTAGTATACCAACAAATTCAAGATGTCATTTTTCATGCATTTGCTGTAACCGTGGTGTATTTTCATTTCATTTTCACTGACATGGCCTTTATAGACGGGATTAAAATCATGAGATGCACAAGTAATAATAAGGTTACCATTACCCCGCCTCCCCATGTTAAACATATCCTATCCAAAGAAACTTTAGATTGTCTGTCAAGACTGACTAGCCACGGCCTGATTCTGTGCATCAGCTCAGCTGTTAAGGTTTTACATTCACTAACTGAACACAAGCACTGGATTTATCTCTCCTGTACAGGATGGGGTTTGCCCTGAGGCTTGACTTTTAGGATGGCCCTAAATAGAAGTCAACCAGAGCATCATCTTCTGCTTTTTGAATGCAAGGTTGAACTATTTAAATACTTTCCTGGTTACAGAAGTACAATGTAAAACATGTCTGAAACCAGAAAAATGTAATGATTCAATGAAACATTTTTTTTTAACATGCAGCTTTTTCCTGTAGGTCAGGCTTATATTACAAGGACCTGCTGAGATTAACCTTTCTTAGAAAACCTTAGAAATTAGAATAGGGTGATGGGGTCGTGGGAGGTGGACTTCAAAGAAGGCCAGATGGCATGTGTTGGCTGGAGGTGAGCCATTAGTCAGTGAAAAGGAGACCATGATAAGTCCTTGCTTAGCTTCTTACTTCCCCACTTAAGTAATTTTTCAGATTAGTCTCTCCTTTACCACCTTTATGTTATTACAGGAGATGTTTAGGTTTTGAATGCATTCAAGCTCAGAAAACATGAGCATAGATATATATATATAGTCACTTAAACATAAGGATAATATACTTTATTTCTATAGTGCAATTTGTGAATAAAATGCAACACTAAGTGGCTTGAACTCCAAAGTCCGAGGCTAAGGTCTAAGCCCTTGGGCTTTAGGCATTTTTACTTTTTTCAGACATTTTATAGACCAAACGATTTATCGAGAAAATAATTGGCAGATTAATCAATAATGAAAGTAATTGTCTGTTGTTTATTTATTATTGAATTATCTATTTTATTTAGTGAGACTATTTGATGTGCATTTATTTAACAGTGGACTCTTGGATAAAAGTGATGAGCCGAAACAACAAAAAGTGTCTAAATTTTCATTGACTGCACTGTATGCTTTGATAGATTTATATAATGATGATGATGATGATGTGTAACACTTGATTAATCACATGACGTAGAATTACAGGTTCAGTGGCTATGTAGTGTGTTTGTGTTGTTAGCTTGGTTGCTAATCGACTCCAGGAGCCAAACAAAATGACTGGCTGTGGTTTAAAGGTGTATTTTTTTTTGTAGCATAACGTCAGCATGGAGTCATGTAGACAGGGGCTAGGTCTTTTATCAGAACATTTCTAGAGGGCTGACACTGAAGTATCATGGAGCTACAAAGAAAGTATTTGGCATGATATTCTATAGGCCAATCAACGCAGACGGGTTTATCCCAAAACCACTGTTCTTCTAGGTTGTGTAACTAACCCATCATAACTCATTATACAGCTACAGAGCCTGCTGGGAGGAATCTATGGAATCACTGAGAGAGGACTTGACAACAGGAAGTCGGAGTATATCATTGGTCTAGTGAAACCTGTTTGTAATGGAATTCCTATTGTTGTAGCCTGGGTAGAGGATCCCCTCTGTGCCCTAGGCTAGTAATGGCACCAATACCCCTGTTATTAGTGGTGACCCATCGGAGTCACACTACGGTTAAAATGCTGCTTCAAATCATTTCGGGCCCATTGGAAATACTTCTGGATGCTTAGAAAAATCTTAACCCTCACTCCCTGTAGCCGTGTCTTCATTGTGTGTAAAGAAAATGCCAAACAACAATTTGTCTTTGATAGGAACTAGTTTATAAGCAGGAATTTCCATTCATGTGTTTCCTGTGTTAATTGGGATGATAGTTGAAGTAAAATCTCTGTTGTGGTAGAATGCGGTTGTGTTTGTGTTGCAGACGAGCCGAATGTACTTCGTGGTTTTAGTCCAAGTGCTACATGTAGCCTATAAATTATGCAAAATGAATGCAGACTTTAAGAATGTACGCACTTGTGAGTTAATATATCAGAGTACTAGAAATGTGATAAAGAAATAAACATAATGAACAAATGGTCTACATCACAGCATATTACATTAAACGTCAAACAGCGTGCTGTAGATTTGTATATAGAATCATGTTTTGGCTAGCATGAATTTTATTCTAATGCAAGTAATATATGTATATATTTCTGTATTTCTATATGTAACAGTGCTGTGGGAATTAGAAAAGTGTACATTGAATTAAAAATTAAGCTTACATTTGGTACATTGACTTAATGATGTGAGACCAGTCAATATACAGCTTCATCATCTTTGGCCGCAAGGAACTCATTTTTATTATGAATTCATCTGGCAATTATTTCCTCGATTTATCAAATAAAATGCCAGAAAATAGTGAAAAATACCCATCACAAGTTCCCTAAAAGCATCAAATACCTTGTTTTGTCTGACCAACATACAACAGTTTATTATCACATAAAAAAAAAAAAGAATCCGCGTGATTTAGAAGCTGGAACCTGCAAATGCATTTATGCTTGAAAACATGACTAAAGATTTGATCAATTATCAAAATATCTGATGAGTATTTTTGCACTAAAACTTTCAGCTGTAGTTGCTTCTTATCCACTGGAACTATAGTAACGATTTGATAAACCTTCTTGATCAATATAATTAAATTTAGCCTCATTAGAGTTTAGTATAGGTGTGGAAAACTGCAGCTGTATAATTTATGGCCAGTTAAGGCAGTGGGTAGTTTTTGTTTTTGTTTGTTAAAGTGCAAGCACTTCGTAAGAAGGAAAGTTTGCATGTTTGTTTCAGTTTTCTTCATAAACAGATTTTCATTGTGGAGTCTGTTGATTTTTATGCTTCTGTTCCAAGGTCTCTCAGCCAATTTCTGACCACACTATCTGTTATTGAAGTCAACAGCTGTCCTCCTCTCCTTCCTTCCTACATCTTTCATTGGATCTGGTCCAGTCTTGACACATTTGCTGTGTAACTGGTCACAATGTATTGTTAGCTAGCTAACTGAAGATCGGTGTGCTTACTGTAGGTAATTCATGTCAACTGGGTCTCAGACGGTTATAAAAGAAGTACATAAGTGTAATGTAGATGTATCTTTGTGTATGACTGTGGTTGAAAATTGCAGAAAAGGTTTGTGTGTATGTGTTTTGGCAGGTTTTAGTGTGGCACAGCTGTGAAGCATTAAGTCCAAGGTCAGTGAGTGATAATACAGCACACACAGTGCAGTGACTTCATTCAAGTAATACCCGCGCACACACACATCAAACAGCCTCAGTCGAAACACTATTTGTTAACAGTTTTCACCAGAGTAACATGTAACATTTCCAAGTGTACATTGTGATACAGTAGGTGAAGAAACTCACATGCCTCTATGTGTTTTTCAACATTGTGTCTTTATCATTACATCCTTTTTTTCCCATGGGAATATTACCAGTGTTTGTGCCAGCAACACACTCGTGTGTAAGAGTTCACACTTACAGCAAGGATTAAAACAAACACCTAAGTGCCTCTGTCAGTCCACCTAAAGGGACATTCAGAGACTCTGCTGGATTTGACACAACTCCAGCTGATAGGACATGTTCACATTGACCTGCAGTGTTGGGACGGCATGTAAATAATGAAATGGGACAGTTTGTAATGTGAGGAGATCTTGGCAGAGGCAGAAACAAATGTTGAAAATAATACCAAGAGGATCAAAGAGTCTGTTTTGGCTGTTGATACACACACTTCATGGAAAAGGCCACTTCTTGTTATCAAAGAGATAACGGGAATATCTGGCAGTTGGTGTATCAGCACACAGAGTAAATTTATTTATGACTTTATTATTGTTATATGTATTACTGTTGAAAGGCAACGGTGGACAGCAGAAAAATAAGAAATGTTACTACTAGAGCTGCAACGATTACTCGATCAAAAGAAAGCTATCAGCTATTTTGATAATCGATGAATCATTTCAGTCATTTTTCAAGCAAAAATGTAAAACATCTACTGGTTCCAGCTTCTTAGATGTGAGGATTTGCTGCTTTTACTTTGTAGCAAATGAAGAGTGTTTGGGTGTTGGGATGTTGGTTGGACAAAAGAAGCAATTTGAAGATGCCACTTTGTTCTCTGGGAAACAATTTTTGGACATTTTATAGACAGTAATCGATAATGAAAATAATCGTTAGTTGCAGCCCTAGTTACTACTCCCCAGTCGTCACCTGGTCATGGGTGGCACAGGTTCAAAAAACTTATGCTATTATTGTGCTTTCTACTTAGCATATTTAACTTTTACTCAGTAGAAACTGGTTTAAAATAGAAATTATATGCATTCCCTTTATATAAGAACATATAAGGATTAGACATGTTACCAGGAACTTTGATATTAAATGGGTGGACCAAAGAACGCTGCAAAATATGAGAGACAATTTTCAACACGATACGGACAAAATAGAACTATATAAGCATCATGTTGTATTAGTATTTATTTTAATGTTTAGAGCCGTGTCCAACATCAGATCCACTTTGACCTGAAAAGCAGAACTGATCCTCTTACAGACAGGACTGAAGAAGTTTGATGAAAATGTCTAAAATCCGGTTCACTCTTCTTGAATTTTTTGTGTAGTTATGATGTGTTTACTGTTTTGTCCTGACCCAGAACCAGTCAGAAAAATGCATGTGCATGTAAGGCATTTTCTTTTTTCAGCACTTGATTGGCGTAGAGGGTCTTTACTTCACACGTCAGTGGGTTGAGTTCGCTGTGGCAGGGCTCTCAGGCCAGGTGTAGTGTTTCAGGCAGGTTTGGAGGGCTCCGGCTGTCTTTAATGTGTTAAACAGTTTTAGGACCTGAGGACAGGTGCTTTGTGGTGCTGTCAACCTTCTGTTTCTACAGTAATAAATGACCTGCATACCTCGGTTGGCCCAGTTGAATATCGACTATCATCTCCTCGCCTGCACGGTTGTCTTTTTCTCTGTCCTCCACTCTTTGTATCTCCCTTTCTCTTTCACTCGTCTTTCTCCTTTCTCTTCTACCCCCCCTCACATTTATCACTTGCATCCCAATCCCGTCTTTCCACTTTTCCTTTTCTCTCTGTCACTCATCGCTTGTTATGCTCTTTCCCTCATGTATCTTTATTTATCTTCCTTTTCTTGCCTTCTAATGTATCCCTTCTCCGGCCTCTTCTCTTTCAGTTTTATTACTTGAAAAGATTGAGAATGACGACATCGGGAGGAAGACCTTGAAGATCACAGATTTCGGCCTGGCCAGAGAGTGGCACAAAACCACAAAAATGTCAGCAGCAGGCACCTACTCCTGGATGGCCCCTGAGGTCATCAAGTCATCTCTCTTCTCCAAAGGCAGTGACGTCTGGGGGTATGACCAATAACACACCGCTCACAGACCCAAGAATAAAATATCTACTCATTTGTCCTACATTATTCCACTTTTCTGTCTTCCTCTTTACTTTCTTTTTATTTAATCGAACAGCTATGGTGTCCTGCTGTGGGAGCTGTTAACAGGGGAGGTGCCATACCGTGGGATAGACGGCCTGGCTGTTGCTTACGGTGTGGCAGTCAATAAGTTAACTCTACCAATCCCCTCCACTTGTCCTGAACCCTTCGCCAAGCTCATGGAAGGTAAATTAACAGAGGAAGGCATACTTTTTATTTATATTTAAGTCATTTCAGGATTTTTTATTATTGTTTCATTTGACCTCTACACTATGACCAAATCATGTGTTGAATTAATATAATTATTAAGAGGGTTTTTATGTGTTAATATCAGTTAAAATGATCGAGAAGTCTTACTCCGAGGAAGAAACAGTACATGATAGACACAGAAATACAGCACAAAAGTTGTAACTGTAAATGGTAATTGATATTTTTATGTATAGTTTTATAGTTGCAGTGGTTGACTATCAAAGCTTAATGTAAATGAAACAATACATATATAAGCTGGTGACTGTTTGTTAATGTGTTAATCTATACATTGCAATGTGTGCGTCCAGAGTGCTGGGACCAGGACCCCCACGTGCGCCCCTCCTTCTCCTGCATCCTGGAGCAGCTGTCGGCCATCGAGGAGGCGGTGATGGCCACCATGCCCCAGGACTCCTTCCACAGCATGCAGGACGACTGGCGCGTGGAGATCCAGGAGATGTTTGATGAGCTCAGGACCAAAGAGAAGGTAGAGTGATGAGACACATAAAAACATCCATATATAGAGCCACTGATGTGACACCGTACACACAATATGAGGGCAGACAGATGTTGGAATGGCAGTTGGAAACCTGACAGTATATGTAACAGACCTTCTCTGCTCTTTTATTTTTTAAGTGATGAGACATGTTGACTAATCTATTATCAGGATTTCTTCTAACAATGCCGAATCGCTTGGGGCAGCTTTTATGGACTAAAAAGTTTAATTGGTTACTTTCAGTGGACAAGCTAATCGCACTTTTAACAAAACGAGTAATTAATGCCGAGATGCTTTAGCGTACTTCCCCTTGTTAAAACCTTAATCTGCTTCCTGTATAAGTCTCCCGTTGCTGGCTTAAAGAGGGGGGTTAATTAGTGTTTGTAGAAAAGGCAGGATCAGCACACTGAGCTGGGTCAACAAATGGTGAACGGAATGACACGGATACTGAAAACCCCACAGGGGTTGTTTTTTGTTTTAAGAGACTTGATTTGCTCCTCATATTTAATCATTTTATTTTCTTTGTATTATATATTTATGTATCCTACCTGGTTCTAGTCTACCAGTTATGCTAAACCATCTTTTTGGTTATGTAACTTCAAATCATCGAAATTAATCCCTTAAACGCTCAACTGACATAATCTGCACCGCCTCACTATGACTACATACTGTGAGTTTGTTTGGTATGTAAAGCTTTCATAAATCAAGAGAAGAAGGAAAAAAAGGATCTAGCTTTGAGCATTAGCTAACATTTTCCCATCGCACATTTCATAAGATTACTTGTAGAATTAGCCACTACATCAGCAGATTTCCTGTAAACATCCCACAGTAATCTGTGTCTAGGTGGGTGGCTGAAGGGGGCTGACTGTAAAGCTGCTTTATGGAAGTCATCCAGTAAGGATTATTATTACTCAGCTGAGTGCAATTAAAGAGAAAACAGAGGGAATGAAGAAAGCTAAACAGTCTTGTCTCCTCCCATGGCTTACTCTATGTAACACAGCCTGAAACAGCAGGCAGTAATCTTCTGAAACCAACTTGTAATAGACTGAGTTATCTAATACACTCCTGGCCGTCTTATAGTCTGCAAGAGCTTTTCTCTTGTTATAAGGGAATTATAAAATGTATTTCTACGTGTTTGTCTTTCTGCAATGCATTTTCTCCTCAGTCTTGAAAGAGAATGACAATTGCACAAATGTAAGACAGAAACATGACCGTAAAAATACCTCACAGATGAATAATAATCCAGAGAAGGTGAGAGTAATAGTAACTTCCTGGATCCATAAGGCACTTTGAGCAACTAAACAAGGTCAATATTATCCTATAAATGTTTGTCTGTTCATTAAACACACATTGTCACTAATGTGGCTAATGTCGGTGTTCAATTCCAGATAAGACAAACCGATGCTCTCTCTTCTCTCTGGTCCTGTGCGTCTGTCTGCCCATTTAATTTTCTTTGTGTAATTTTCTCCCCTGGGATCAATAAAGTATTTCTGATTCTGATAACCGTATCTTAATACCGTGTTCTTCCAGGAGCTACGTTCCAGAGAAGAGGAGCTGACGAGGGCCGCCCTCCAGCAGAAGTCTCAGGAGGAGCTGCTGAAGCGTCGGGAACAGCAGCTGGCAGAGCGGGAGATCAACGTGCTGGAGAGAGAGCTCAACATCCTCATTTTCCAGCTCAACAAAGACAAGCCCAATGTGAAGAAGAGGAAAGGCAAATTCAAACGTTCTCGCCTTAAGCTGAAGGATGGAAACCGCATCAGCCTGCCCTCAGGTGAGACGGAACGGATGTCTTGAGTTCACATTAAAATTGGTGGTCTTCCTCTCTGACCAGTGAAAAGAGCTAAATTGTTCCTGTGTCCAACCTTGAGTTGGAAATTACGGGCGGTTAATGTGAAATGTTCACTGACAAAGCAATGTCTGTTGGGTACCCTATATAAGCAAATAGCATTTTCATACTGCTCTAATTAGCTGGCTGTATTGCTGGCTGCATCCCGTCCCTTGTCAGAGACTGTCTACAGTATATCTACTCTGTTTAGCAGTGTACCAGCTGATTTAGAGCCTGAATAGGAGGAATTTGTAAGTAAATACTTCAATGCTGTTGTAAATGTATATGTGTATGTAAATGTAATGTGAACAGAGGTACTTTCTGGTTTTAACAGCACTGCTGTAACATCTCTGACAGCAACATCAACCCCACAACTGGACAAATCATGTTTTAAGTAGCTAATAACGGTAATAATGAATGAATGAATGAATGAAGTTTTTGTTATTGTATCATGCATACAACAATGCGACAAATGCAAATCCAGAATGCAGTGCAAAGAAATAAATCACTGACAATCCAGGCTTTTGAGACAAGCAGACTTTAACACATCCAAATTAAACAACTTTTCCAATTTTCCATACACCAGAATATTCATTTCATTCATTTCATGGAAAATTGACACTCAAATGATCAAAGTATTTACAAAAATGTAAAAGATAAGTGCTGTGCGCCCTTGTCTGTTGTTTGTGCCAGTGGTGCAACATTTGCTTTGTGTTGAACATTTTACTAAGGATATATGTTGGTGTGTTTTTTCTCTAACTGACACTGTAATGACCTTTTGCAGACTTCCAGCATAAGATTACCGTGCAGGCATCACCTTCCATGGATAAGAGGCGAAGCCTTCATAGCACCAGCTCCTCTCCTCCCAGCAGTCCCACGCTCATCCCCCGTCTACGAGCCATTCAGCGTGAGTTCAGTGTTAATTCGTTTTTCCATATGCAAGTTTTCTTTAGTGCGAGGTCTAATCGTCTCCTCCACCTCTGTGTCAGTATTGTTGTGGTTCTGTACTTGGTCAGGTGTTATTTCTTGGCCTGGATTAAGTCAAATCTAAAATATAATGATTCTGAAAATCTCTCTGAGAGTTTACTGGTGACTGGGAATATGGGAACAGTGTCCTTCACAGTGACAAGAGCCGTGTGAACAAAAGCTCCCGAGCTACAAGCAGTCAGCCAGTTGTTTGAACAGTTTGATAATGTTGTTAGTCACGCACCAACACCCTTGCAATAACTAGAGCAAATTCCTCTTGAGCATTTATGGTAGACGGCACAGATTGTTGCTCAGAATCACTGCATTTGTTATGAATAGCCTTAATGGAGATGATCTTCAAAATGGCCCAAAAATGGCCTTAATATCTGAGAGAAAGCTGCAAAAACTACCATAACATTTACAGAGTCAAAAAACTGTTTTAATGTAGTGTTAGTTTACTTAATGGCATCGGTTTTGCTGGCATGAGGTTAATTAGATAGCTTCTCTATAACATAGGAGGCATAGAAAAGACAGAATACTTTGATAAAGAAATGTATTCTTTATGTATATCTTTTTTAAATATGGACCCCACTATTTATGTCAGACAGATGATTTGAGCTACAAGATCAGATAGATGGTTTTTATTGTCCAAGATGGAAATTTGTTTTCACAGCCTGTATATTTTTCACACAGAAACATACAGATATACACAATACATGAAATATACACTTGATTAGGGATCATGCGTTTTATTGTGGATGTATTCCATGCAGACAAAAGAAAAAATTCTAAAAGATTTTTTTAAATAGACATAGTTTTATTGTCCATGGCAGGATTTATTCATGTGTCTCACATGATAAACATACAGATACATGCAATGCTCACAGAATAGCTGTGAACGTGGACAGATATACACACATACAATTACAATTCAAATCAGTTTTATTTATTTAGCCCAAAATCACAATAGGGCAAGTAGGAGACAAATATGTGCACATGCTCACAGATATATGCATCTATACAAACAACGCTCAACAAGGTATTTTATCAGGCCTTCTTCCATCTTAAGGTACTGTATTAAATCACAGCAGGTACAAGCTAGGAGCATGTCAACTACAATACTTGTGTTGGTTAGAGGTAACATGTATGTTTCCCTCCTCAGTGACGTCCCATATGCAGAGGGACAGTTTGCATGTTTACCAACAGGATGTTGATCTGACCAGCGAGCTCACAGCCTACTGTGGGCTCAGGATGAAAGGCAAGCTATTGGCGACCCACATGCAGCGTGGGTGCGGCTAACGGCACCAAGCGCTACATGTGACGTTTGGCTAACTTTGGCAGTTGAAAGGGTTTGATGCCTAACAGCCTTCCATCAGTGGGGATCATATGTGCTGATTGACAAGGTGTTTCCTGATGTGTGGATTGTAACAAGAATTTGGTGTTTGCTGCTGGTTAAAATTGTCTTACAGGTACTCTACTTAACCTGAAAATCAAACGAGTTATTGACAGTGATTAGGTTTATGCCACAGACTTGGGCCAGTCTGCTGAACCATCTCTATTATTAGGCTTTAATTGAATAATTGACTCTTTTAAAAACATACTGGTAGTGCTTTTAATTAACACATTTTCCTAGTTATGGGAATTGTGGCCCTGGTCTGTTGCCTTGACGTCTTTGCTGGATCTCTCACACCTTCATAACAACTTCACAATGACTAACACACACCTATAAGAAGCTTTTATAACAACAACCTTTGGGGTTTTGGTTTCTGGTTTTACTTTGTGGAAATGAATATACACTGGTGATATTTTCTAGTATGAACAGGTTAAATAGTCACTCTGAATCTTCCTGAATCAAACTCAGTCACTGATATAATTAAAGGCTTATATCCATCCAGTGTTGAATGGCCTTAAAATCCCTCAACTTGTAAGTGAGAACACCCTTGAGATATGTGGTAATTTACACTTTTTGACTACTCTACATACAATAGCCTACCATTCTAGAGAAAGATTACTGCTGGGATTTTACAGATGGCATAACTTTATTAACATGTCTACACCCTGATTTCCTGTCAGCGCTGACAACAGCTTGCTGCAGTAGTTTGAGTGTGTGGTAACACATGTGGTCTCTGTCTCTAACAGTTACTCAAGATGAGAGCAACCGTACGTGGGGCCGCAGCACCCTCTTCAGGCCAGAGGAGTTTGATGACGTGAAAAAGGGAATCAAGAAGAAAGGAAGAACTTGGGGCCCCAGTTCAGTACAGAGCAAAGAAAGGCCTGCTGCTGCTGAGAGGTATACACACACACACACACACACACACACACACACACACACACACACACACTAAAAGCAGGCTTGTAATTTTTCAATCACGCTATCTGGGTGGAGACAACAACATAACCACATCCTCATGAGTGTTGATGTTATTTTTGACTGATCTCTGTTTTATGCAACATATGTATGTACCATGTACCACAAAAAATACTTCACACTTACTACAAGTGGAAATAATTTCAGTACTGAGCGTTTAGTTATTTTCTATTACAATTGGCTACTCCCTCCTACCTTAAAAATTCTAGAAAGGTCTTTGTTCTTGTGCCTCTTTAATATGAGTTTTGTGCATTCAGATTGTTGCCCAGTTAATTGGAGAATCCCTAACGCATACACGTTTGTCTTCCTATACTTGTGAAGACCCTTATTATCAGAATGCATACCTAACCGTACCCATCACAACTAAATGCATTACCTCAGCCCTTAATCATAACCTTCGACTAAAAACAGACGGACATTTGGTTCGAACCAACCTTCAAACAGTCCTTTGAAGGAGGTTTAAAGTTGAAGATAGCAATACAAGCCCACAGACACACACAGGCATTTCATGTTTTCTTGTCTGTCGTTTTCAGAGTGCGTCCTCTGTCAGACGGCAGTAACCCCTGGTCCACCAGCCTGGTGAAGTCTGTCCCCCTCGCTGCCCTGTTTGCTGAACAAGGTGAGCTGAAAATCCATTGTGATGGTGTACACTTAAAAATTTGATTTTGCTGTGGCAGGTATATTTAGATAACCAGTGATGCTGGGATAGAGTATGGTAAAGGGGCCTTGTTTGGAGAGTCCATCAGTCATTTGTATATAAGGTCTTATCTCTGCTTCTGTGTTTTCAGCCGGGGCCGGTAAAGATGAAGCGTTCTCACAGGAATGTCCTGACAGCAGCTCCAAGCCAAAGCAGCTCAAGTTCCCCAACCAGGTGTACATTGATCTACCTCTGTGGAGGGACGAGCAGCAGCCTCAAAGCCCCGGTGGGCATTGTGGGCCGGGAGATGCTGGGGTCGGGGCAGCGGGTCAAAGTGGCCCACCAGAGACCACAGACGACCCCTACACCACCACATCCACCTCGTCCACCTCCACCACCCCACAGCTCACCCCCACCAACAGCCTGAAGCGGACATCAGCTCGCCGCAAGACTGACTCGGTGCTGTATGGCTGCGGCTCGTTGCTGGCTTCAGTTGTGCTCGGTTATGATATTAGGGAGGCTCTCAAAAACTCAGCCCCTGGCGAAGATTGCGAGCCCCAGCGTGAGGAGAAAGAGAAGAAGAAAAAGGAGGGCCTGTTTCAGCGTGCGACACGGTTCCGCCGCAGCACCTCACCACCACCACCACCACCAAGTGGTCGCTCCCGCAAAGACGAGGCATCGTCAAACCACACCTCCACCCAACCTGTCAATCTCATCTCCATGTCAGCCATTATGGAATGCAACTCCACCAAGTGTCTCCTCCAGTCTGAGGCCGTGGTGTCAGAGTCCAGCCCTGGGAAGGTTGAGCTTGTGGCTGTCAATCATCACACAGAGCCAGCCAGACCCGGCCCAGCAGCAC
Organism: Enoplosus armatus; assembly: GCF_043641665.1. Lineage (NCBI taxonomy): Eukaryota > Metazoa > Chordata > Actinopteri > Centrarchiformes > Enoplosidae > Enoplosus > Enoplosus armatus. Next base: position 7,496,549 of record NC_092191.1, on the reverse strand, counting down.
CTACAGAGGGCCAGAGTAACAGGACTGCAGCTAACACACAGACACCAGCGCAACCCCAAAGCCAGCCACCAGAGCAGAGCAACCACAACACGGGAACACGTCTACGCAGAAAGAAATACACCACCAACCACAATAGTGAGTAACATAAAACAGGGGCAAGGAAAGTAAGCATATATATACGGTCTAAAAAAATATTTACGCTCCAAAAATCTATCTCCCCATCTGTTTCCAGCCAATGGTCCACCCACTCTGCCTCCTCCAGCCACACAGAAGAAGCAGGAGAAGGACAAGGATGGAGCGTCAGAAAAGTCCTCTGGTGGGGAGGCCTTCTCAAGGCCACGGCCGGTGTCGTTCCGGGCCAAACCCCACGCTTGGGCCCTGCTGCGAGGACGCAACAAGAGCTACTCCCTGGGCCACTACTCCGGAGGGAAGGCGGCACAAAACCTAAGCGTGGTGCTATCTTCAGAGGTGGGGATGGGCTGCTCCCTGCTGGACATGGACACAGAGGGCCAGAAACGAGACTGCACTGTGCCGCTCTGCCGCATTCAGAGTTCCCCGGGACGGGCCTCTGTCTTTGAGCTGGAGAAAGAGTTCCTCTCTTAGGAACCTTGACAAGTGATCTGCAGTGGTCATAGTTCATCCTATACAGTCTAGAGTGTTCCAGAACATACAGACAGAATTTTTGGCCTAAAACTCCTGGAGGGTTTAGAACCAGGCTGCCTTTTTTTTTTTCCTCCATTTTTAAAAAAAAAGGTTCTATAACATATAACCCAGCTTTGTCTTAGTTCTAGAACATAGTGGTGTCAGTGTTCTAGAGCGTAGCCAAGTCTGAGACTTCTAGAAGACATCTGTGTCACGGGAGTTCTAGAATGTTGCACCCTCATCTCAGTTTGAGAATGGTTTCTATGTGTGAGGCCTTACACACTACCTTGTCTCATTCTAGAACACACATACACACACACACACAGTTCTGAAACCTGAGCAGAACATTCCAGAGCCGGAACCAGCAGCTCTTCCTCTGATCCCTCGGTGCTCGACTGCCACCTTTGTTTGCTCATCTCTCTCCCCCTTTGTTACCCTCCTCCTTTCTCGTTCTGTCGGTGCAGCTAAACGTTGACCGCTGCTGCAGCTTTCGCAACACAATACCCTCACCTTTTTATTTATATATATATTTTTATAGGTAATTTAATATGAAGAGACTTTACCTTACCTTAGCAACCAGCAGGACATACATTCCATGTCAGTTTCAAAGTTGTGCGATCACGCTTTTAGATTTTTTTTGACTTGAGAATCATGCATGTACCCTTAAAATGTTGAACAAAAAAAATCATTATGCCTTGTTTGTAAATATTTCTTTTTATCCATTATCAGCCTAATGCTGGCAGTTGTTTTGTATGGCATATGTGCTGTTTTATGACTGTTTTAAAAGTCAGCGATGCTGCAGTACAGTTTGTGTTCTAGGGACAGGTTACACGCTGCATCGCAGCAGGGATGCAAGTATGTTTCCTCTCAGAATGCCCTGAAGATTTTAGAGATACAGGTAGAAACACACTGGAAGTCCTACAAAGAAAACGTGGAATCTTTTCACTTAAAAGTTGGATTCAATTTTAATTGACCGTTGTGGTCATGTGTTGCTCATATGGATTTTTTTAAGAGTATTTATAGAAAAGTTTTTTTTGGTTAATATTTCCCAGCAGAGTGGGGGAACACTTCAGCCACAAATGTTCGTGTCAGGAAAACCTGCCCCAAATTAATGAATTTATAATCCAATCCCCCCCTGATGACAGCTGTAATGACATGTCACAGCATCATTTCAGATTGAAGTCGTGGAAGGATTATTACACAGCTCGGGAGTGACCATACTGGAGAATCTTTATTTTAACACAAAATGGCGATCCTTGTACTGTAAACCAGACAGACCCTGTGCCTTCAAGTACTAAGTCATGTCCTCATTTTTATTTATGCAAACAAAGTTTTTCTTCTTCTTTTTTTTTTTCTTTTTTTTTTTAAAGCTCAACTTTTTCAAGGTTTTATTAGTTTAACATACCGGATTGCACTGTTATGTTTAATTGGTTTGACGTTTAGTTCAGTCGGGTTCTGGTTACATTTTTTAATGCAACATTAACGGTTTCCCCATGTTGCCAAATTTTAATCTCATCAAGCTCAGGAGGCTCTGGAGACATTTGAGGACAGAATTTGGCTAAAGAGAGTGAAGACACGGTTAACCTTTCATTACTATACTGTAAACGTACAGCCAGTTGAATGTCCTCCACAGGATTAGCAAAGGGTTTAATATCCCAGGTCTCCGCCCTCTCTGTGAACTTGACAGTATGGAGGTCTGACTATGCAGGAATATAAACTGTACCTAGTTCCATGGTCACTCCCGGGCCCTCTCCCTAAAAACTGATCAAATTCAAACTCAACATCAAATCTTAATTGTTAATGCTTATATTCCCCCAACTTGTTATCGCTGTCTTACTTCAGTCTGTTTTTGAGAAGTTCATTACAAAATGTGTCCCGCTTGAAGGACGAAACAAGGGCTCATTTACAGTAAGATATGAATTCCCAAATGGTGTAAATATAATTGTGATTCCTGATGTGTGTATCACTGTGGCATCTTATGATGATTTAGAATGTGAAGTCTCCCATGTTCTGTATTTTATGACCACTGACTGTCAAACCAACACTGTAAAGGCCTTACTAATCATGGAGCTGTTAAAGGTGCAGTTTACAAGCCCATTTGTTATGAATGAAGGGTTATCTGTAAATACCATAATGCACTGGTACTGAATATTCCCCTCAAAATATATCAAAGTATTTCAGCGTGAAGCTGAAGTCTGCAGTTTGTCATCACAAAACTTTGTTGGCTGGTGGTTAACAAAAAGGTTTTGTCTATTAAGGTTAACGATGACTCAACGTACCCAAATAAACATTCCACTACATTTGACAAACTGCAGCAAGAATATTTGTGATACTAGTTATTCGTATGGTGCATTTAGGCTTCTGGCTATGGGACCAAATTCAACTCTACCAGCACTAAGGCCTCTGTCTTCAGGACCAAAACCACTAAATGAACTAGCTGCTAGTGAGGAGTTCTTACAAGGAAAGCTACTCCGTACAAAAACTCAAACAACCTCAGAGGCGCAGTGCAGCGGCTGAAAGACCCGTCACCTTCCTGATCAAATAACAACAAGACTTCCTTTGAATCTGAAAGTGTCAGATTTAGCTTTGAGTACATCTGTTTCAGCGAGCGGTTTTTGTTATCATTACAGTATTGGTTATTTCACACCTGATTGATCAAGAGTATCAAGTTTATCAACATTTTGAATAAAGTCTAAATCAAGACTAATGTTGCCTTGTTGTTTTTCTTTTGAGGCTGAATTACCACAATTATTCAATGCTGTTTTCTCTTAAGTTTTAAGCAATGGTGGTAGAAGTATTCGGATCATTTACGTAAATAAAAGTCGCAATACCACAAGGTAGTGTATTAGTATTATGAGCAAAATGTAATGACCCCCGTTACTGATGTGTCATTATTAGATTATTAGTGCTAATGCATCAGTGAGCATGTAGCGTTGTAGCTGGTTTCTGTGTTTTGCTTGCTTGCTAGTAAAAATATCTCACAGTAGATAAAACTGGAGAAATGCTAGATGATTCAAATGAAGCTATTAAACTCATGCTATTTAATGACCACAGTGTTATGTACAATCCGGAGGTCAGCTATGCGTAAAGGATAAGTAATGATATTTCTCTTACTGTTGACGAATCCATTGAGAAGACTGGATCTCTACTATTGTCAGAAACACATCAGTGAGCCACACCATTGCACTTGGTGACATGTTCCTTCATTACCAAGAACACGGGCACTGTCGTTTGTTTTGAGTCAATCCTACATTGACCGCCCAACCTGCCAGAAATGTTAGCTAGCATACCAAATGTGTATTAATCCGCGACTGAAAATAGTCCCCAACAAATACACTATTTAGTCCTGTTTGAGTAACAATTGTTAAAAACGACAGTGCCCAGCTGTCTAAGGGAATTACTGTGACTGTACAGAGTCTTCAGTAGGAACCAACGGGCTTGGAGCAAAGACATGGTAGGTATATAGAGACAGTATAAATACTTAATTGATTTTTAACCTTTCATGGGATTGATTGACAGCAATGTAAACAGCGTCTGTGGCTTTTATTTGAAATGTGACACATGCAACAAATACATTTGGCACGATACATTCTCAAAGTTGTGCATCTGAATAGTGTCAACTCACTGTTACTCACTCACTTTTTAGAGAGCTCTTTGATAAAAGTTAAGATGGCGTCCATTGACCCTCGCGGGTGGATCGGATATAAAACCTGAGCGTGACTGTTAACTTAAACTACATTTGATCTTGTGCGTATGACAGAAAGAGGTGTAGCAAAACCTGCACATACAAAAAGTTATACCCTGGTCATGTATAATGACTTCTGACTAATTAAAATCCGATTTTAGCATTATTGATATCACTTAGCTCTATAGTGACAATATAGAGTGGTAATTATGATTATCCAAGTATCAGTAGACAATCCCTTAGCCATTCCCATTCAAGACATTGTTACTTTAAACTTAATTAGAAGGAAATTGTAAATCATTTTTTGGGAAAACTACACTTGTCACATTAGCCTAAATCAGCAGATGAGACTGCACAGCGTCCCCATCACCTCTGAATTCACTTGTCTCTGAACAAATGAAACTCTGGCATTGGGAATGTTCACTGGCATAACATTTTCTCCATTCACAGTAAATAAACACAAGTGTTAAGACAAAAAAAAAAAACCAAAGTAGCTGAATAGCCTCAGAGAAAGCTAAACTAGATATTAGTTAGTGTTTTGGTTTGTGTAATTCACTGATGTCTTCTCATATGATCTCTGGTTACTGAAGTCAGTTGCACTTCACTGTGCTTGTAGTGTGTCTAAAGTTCAGTTTACCACAAAACAAACTAAATCATTTTAACTCAAGGTCCACTCACTAGCTTTTTCCAGAGCTTTGAACCACATCTCATAGTCTTCATCGGCAGGTGGAGTTTTCTCACTGAGGAAAAAAGCTGCTAAGTGGACTGTGAGTTAAGACTAATTTGTCATTTTCACAAACAACATGTTTTTAAAAAGCTCTTCCTGAGTGAAACAATGCAGTTACAGCATCCTGGAGGCTCATTCAAGTCAAATATTCTGTACGCTCAGAGTTTAAACCACATGTCAGATCCTTAATGTGTTTAATATTAAAGTGCATCACTTTTATTGGCATGGATGTTTATGGCTGCAGCTGTCGAGGTAGCGATGGATAATTAAAGCTGAACTGATGGATGACGAGTCCAGTCATTCAGTGTATCATGTTGGTAGAGTTTGTCTACAGCACAATAGAAGAAGAGGGAGAGAAAGATGGAGGAGGTTAATGAACTGCACTATACATCCGTCGCAGATCTAAAAATAGTGAGAAGGGTGGGGTGAGCAGAGGTAATTATAGTCATTGTGGAGAAACTCTCCTGCTAAGATTTCTCCTCCAGGAGTTTCATTTTCCCTCCCTCTTTCTGTCTCACTGCCTCGGGCGATTGTTCTGCGACAGCTGATACTTGACTTCTCATTTGGTAATCTTTTGTTACAGCAGAGAGGTTACCTTTCACTCGCCAACGATACCGTCCAGCTGGTCTGTGTGCAGCACAGACACAATCACACAAAGCAGACACTTGTAACATACTCTCACGGACAAGGTAGCTGTTTTTTTTACTACAGCAGGACTCTGCATTTAGTCTGCGATCTGCACTGTAGTGGTCTTACTAAATCTACTTATCTTAACAAAGTCTTGCTAGAAATAATGAGAAAGAGGAGTTTATGTGTCGATGTTTCGTAGCTACAGGACACCTCAACACCATGTGTAGATACGAGTGTGTGTGTTCATACCTGTGTGATCAGAGCGTAGTGACACATTTCACAGAGCCACGATCGCTACTCCTGGTCTGGAGGGGGATCATGGTCTGGGCTTGGAGGCAGTATTTGGCCTTGTGGTTCAGATCTTTCAGAGTCACCTTGTTAGAGTCGTATTCCATCTCAAACACCTCCTGAAGAGGACAGAATAAGACAGAGGATCGGTTAAACCCTCAAACTGAGCCTGAAAGGAGGAAGAACAGTGTGTAGTTGTTATTGTTTTTTGTTGTTGTTGTTGTTCATGTTGTTCTTGATGTTATTCTTCTTTGTTTATTGTTATTGTTTTTGTACTTCTTCCTCTTCTTCCCCTTCTATTTTATAATGGTAGTTTAAATGTCATTTGTTTCTAACGTACACATTGAATAATTTTTTCCAGGCTCTAGGGATGTTAGCGCGTCTGTGATTCTTTTAGTGCTGAAAGTGTTAATCTATTAGTCGATCGACATAAAATGAATCGTATCTCGTATCATCAAGAATTCTGATCAGGCAAAAACCACCATCATTTTCTGATTCCAGCTCCTCCAAAGTGATTATTTGCTGTTTTTTTCTGTTGCACATCACAAAGTGAATATCTTTGGGTCGTGGACCGTCACCTCGGACTCATGTGATCGCAGTTTTTCATAGACTAAACAATTAATCGATTGATCAAAAACAACTGACAAACTAATCAATAATGAAAATAATTGTTAGTGGCAGCCCTAAAATTTCAATTTTACAGGTTTGTAATTTCCTAGGGAAGCTTTCGTGTTTGTGTGTGTGTGTGTGTGTGTGTGTGTGTGTGTGTGTGTGTACCTCCTCTCCACTGGTGTGTATGAGGTAGATCTTGTAGAGCAGACTGCTGCGCATCTTCTGGACGAGCAGCCTGGGGGGCTTCAAGCGAACCACAATCCCTTTCTCAGTGAGGTTCAGCCTCAGAACAGGAGGGCTGATTTTGGCTGCAAATAAGAGGATCTACTTTAGTTATTTTGTTTTTTTGCACAATGACGAAGCACAAAATCGAAGTTATTTTGTAGTTGTTAACTAAAAGAAGGAAGTTGAAGTTTTACTATGTATAGCAGAGAAATACAATCATGTAACAGTGTTTTGTTTCGTAAGAAAGACATCTTGTGACTTTGCATTGTAGCTTGGGGGGGTTGAAGTACCAGGCAGCATCTATTCTTCTGTGTGTCGTTGCATCACTTTGGGGAAGCTAGTAGACAAAGAGGAGGAGGATGAGGAGGAAGAGGAGAAGTGTAAACACTCACTGTCCCAGCGTGGGCTGAATCGCGGGGAGAGGGCCCAGGCTGATTTGCTGGAGGACAGAGAGGAAGCGTGCACTCTGGCGTAGTACCACTCTCTGGGGTCAGAGGTCACGCCGCTGAGGTCACACTGGTGCTTGTGGATCCCCTGACAGCCGTCCACATCCAACCACTGAGGCTCGCCATAACTGTCGAGCACAGCGAGGAGCGGTGTTACAAGACATCAACAGGTGAGCGTTTATTTTTCCGTGTAAGCATCACTTTAATGTTGCAGCTGGTAAACGTGGGGCTAATTTTAATTACTTTACATGCTGCTGGGTAGCTTGTGAATTTACTTATACTTAACTTATACATCGTAATGAATTGTTGATTATATTTCATATTATCAATCTGAATTTGCAGAGTAACAAGTAATTTAAGTTATCAAATACATGTAGTGCAGTAAAAAGTACAATGTTTCCCACTGAATAGTAAAAATACTTAAGTAAAGTACTTGAGGAGTAAATGTACTTTTCCTTTCCACCACTGCTTACTGATGATCTAGACTCAAATACACGTCTTAACAAGTAGTTCAGTCTCTTGTTCAACATTCAGCCCATTACGTTGAAATGATATCACTCCATTGGTAGATTTTTCTTTTTAAAAACTTGTTTAAAGAAAAGATCTCAACAACAGACTTAATGATGAAATATATATATTTTTGCAGGAATCTTTCCTATCTAAAGTCTGACACTTGTTTAATAGATTCTTCTTTGGATGAGTTCATGCATCAACAGGAAAAAGAAAGAAAAAAACACTGAAAGTTTGCACTGTTAGCTGTAGCTCTACTTCACATGTGTGTGTGTGTGTAATGTCTCACATCTTCCACTGGATGTAGTACTGCAGGGAGGTGCTGTTGGTGGGCGGAGTCCAGCGCAGGATGTTTTTGTAGTCCACAGAGTGAAACCTCACCTGAGTGGGTGGAACGAGCACATCTGGAACTGAGGAAGTTATTGATTACGAGTGGAGAAGAGCATCAATTAAGTTCATGAAAAAGAAGTGATCTGTTGTGTGTTTGGTTGGTTAGTAAAGTAATAATGGTGGTTATTATACAGCAGCTCCTTAGTAAAGATATATATACTGTATGTATATATGGTATATGAAAATAAAAATGGAGTAAAACCCATTAAGAGTTAGGAAAAAAGTGTGTTACAGCCAGTGCTCCAGCAGAAGAATACAGAAGGTGTAGTCACAGCCCAGCATTTATGCTATAAATATATAAATATACATATACACCTACATACAGCATATCTTGTAATGGTCAATCACAACTAATTTGGATTCAATAGCATCTTAAGGCTAAAATGCCTCCAAAATTTTAAACAAACTACAGTTAAATAAGTTTATAAGTTAAAGCGGATCAAATCCACATTTTCCTTGTGAAGATTTTTCAAGAACTCAGTCATTTTTTGAGACTTTGAGACTTTGACCCTGCTGCCTCATTTTAGACACAATTTAGTCCCGTCACACACCCACACTCATCACTCTCTTTATTTGATCTCTTTCCCCTTCTGTTGACTGGTGATTACTGATGACTTACAACATCTAACACCACGTGTGAGTCTTTCATTTGCTGCTTAATAAAAGTTATTCTGTTGACTTTCACGTCGCCCGGTTGCAACGTAACATCAGTAAACAAGATGTTCAGATAAGGCAGTGGATCAGAGTGTCTATCTCTTTATAAGGTCTGTCATTGGTTGGCTTTTATTAGAGACCAATACATTTAAAGTTGCACTCCTTTATTTTCTTACAGCATAAATCTGTGAGTCTCCTGTCAGCTGAGTGTCAGGGTGGACAGATGGGACAGAACTAAATCAGCGTGTCTCTGAAATCAAATCAGTCAAATCAGTCAGACAATAACAGCTAATCATCGATGCCATTAAACATGAACATATGAGAGGTTACCTTGCGCTGCGACACAGACGCCCAGGTTCCCCAGCAGCACGGCTCCGAGCAGCAGGTGAGTCATGGCGCTGATGCTGCTGCTGGTGGACGACAGACGAGCCAACAAACACAACGAGCCACACTGGCATGATGCTGCAGACAAGCCCGCCGCCTTTAACACGCCATAAACTTCCTCTTTTAAATTCCGTGATGCATTTATGGCATTTCTGACACTGCGACAGAGTTACACGGTTTGACACAGTCATTATACTTTTTTTACAGAAGTACATTTTTATGCAATTTACACGTGACAGGCTCCGTAACAAAGCACGGAGGGACCACTTATCACTGATGTCAGTAGGAAACTCTAGACTCTGCAGGCCGTTGGCAAACCTCCAACCTTACATCTCCACCTGCTTCTGGATTCAGACTCAAGTTTTATCTGGTGGAGATGGTTTGAATGAGTCTTTGTTTGTGCTCGGCTCGTCCTTTTTTTAATCTTTTTAAAAAGATTAAAAACACAAAGAGTACTGACATGTGTAAAGGTATAAATATTTGAGAATAAGCAAGAAATAAATGTGACTCTCCCTCGTTCAACACACTGAAAGAAAAAGCACGCCCCCCTCCACCACGTAAAGTAAATCCATTTTTATTAACCATTCACACGGGAAAGTAGTAGATAAAGAGCCTACTTATAATTCCATTTCCTTTCAATGCTCTCATCAGTTTCTCTGTTGTGCAAATGGAACAAAATGCGAGTAAAACCTTGCCCACATTGCCGAAGCAGCTCCTGCTACAAAGGCCTTTTTCACAGCTCATATTTTGACGTGTCATAGTAGGAAAAACGCAGGTGTTACTAATAAGATTATTCTCTGTTCAAGTGTCACAGTGAGCCAACATGAACAATACCAGGACCTTGAGATTTAAGCAGCTAAATAGAATTCAGCCATTACTAATTTTATTATTCAACCTATTTATATTAAGACGTATTTATAACAGCCCTTTGTTTGTTCTCCGAAGGTACAAATAATTACCACACTGTAGTTGTTCCAGGAAGGAGTGATAACACTCAGCTGACCACACATTTTACTGGGAACATCAACAGGTTACTGGAAACGTGTTACATAATGAACGGTTCTCCCCAGTGCATCAACCAGCTGTAAATGTGTGAGAGAGGAGGGGTGGCATCTTATCTACTTCTTTTCTCACACCTCATGTTTCCACTTTGCGTTAATTATTAATAGTATTGTTAATGGGTTTATAAATATATACAGAAGCTGCTGAGATTATATTGTTGTTGTGTCCTGCAGACCATTAACTTAACTCACGACTGTGCAATTTAAAATTCATATTATACGTTAGAGTTGGACCGTACTTTACCAAGTGTGCAATTGTTTTGAATCTAATTTATCAACTTTAATCAGATTTATTTTACTAAATAACCTAAAAGGGGGAGAAAGGAGTGCGTGAAAACTTGCCAAGTGAGCATAGAAGTCTAAACAGTTAGTTAAATGGATAGATGGTTGAGATAAATAGCTGAGAGTATTGCATAACTGTATAAAATAAAAGTAGTGGATAAACTTTTACAATAGTTATGGATGAAGTTGAAGCCGTTATGTAATAGATAGCTACAATAAACTGGTTGAAATTGTTGGCTAAAAGTCGTCTAAAAATTATAAAACAAAATAACCAAAAGTAACATAAATGCTGAAAGGTAATGGATGAATGGTTAAAAGCTACAAGTAGTGAACAAATGGTTGAAATTGTTGGCTACGAGTAGGGGATCAATACTTAAATCTATTTTAACAATATCCATCTTTACATAATTAATAGTGTTAACCTCCAGCTTAAATTCAGTTCAAATAAACGATGGGGTACTTGAGTCCGTCTGACAGTGCGGTGGGTGGGGGCCTATCAGGGAACCACCGCTGTCGATGATTGGAAACCTTGAGCTCTTACTTGCAAACCAAATAGCAATAATCAGTTGAGGACGCACACCTAATAGTGAAGTCTGTTATCGACTGACACAAAAGGTTTCCGTAAAAAAAAGGCCTCCCTACTCCCACACACATACAAAGCAAAGAGGAAGGAAACATAACCAACAGACATCTATGCAAACACACACACAAAAGAGGTCTCCCTTTTTGCTCAAATTACTGGTTTCAGAGGAAGGAAAGTGGATTGCTCAAATGTCATGAAACATCAGGACATGTGTGCTTCTTCCCTTATATAGTAACACTACATGACAGAATCTGACAGTGATTTAAATAGTGGGACAGTAATCACTCTGCTGATATTTGACTGCTTGACTACACTGAAATACCAACTTCCCTTCCTTTTATGGGTAGCATTTCACACACAATAACACAATATAGAATTTGGGACTCTGTATTTGGGGCGCAGGATGTTTTACACAAACTTCAGTTTATCACAAGATCTCTTCTTGTTTCATTAGAAGAGGACACGAAAAAAAATGCAGAAAGTACATAATAAATCAATGAATCTTTATTGAAATGGTGTAATGTTGAAAAAATGACTAAAAGGTAATATACAACCGGAAACATGCTGAGAGAGGAAAACAAGCGGCTAGGGTGGCAATGATCAAATTAGAGAACCGAGTGTTTGAGTTTAATGAGTTGGCTGCAATTCAAAATCTAAATATTAACTAAACAACATAGTGAAGCATTATTACACCCAGACAATCACTCAGTTTTCCCCCCATTTGAAATTGGTGGACTGAAACATTTTGCACAAATAAAAGCAACTTGTTTTCAGTTATTTAAGGCAAAGAAAAAACTATATACAAAACAAAAATAAGTTGTCCATATGTAGCTCAAAAACTGACACCAAGAAAAGGCACAACAAAGTCTAAAAGGACTGCGTAATGTTACCTCACTTTATCCTCCAGTGCAAGATAAATGAATGAATCCCAGGCCTCAAACTGCACTAAAAGCATTTAAAAGACGTTTTCAAAATCCTAAGCCCATGTCTGTGTGTTAATTGTTCAATTAATTTTTTTAAAATAAGCCTTGTTCTCCTTCTGATCAACCAGCTGGTAAAAGGGGGTGACGGAGGGGTCAAACAATCCTCTGCAGACCGTACTGCTCTGTATTCGATAAACCATGCTGAGTTTTTTAGTGATTCAGTCACATCTGAAGGACTTCATCAAATCACTCTTGTAACTATACCCGTCCAAATATTCCGTTTCACTTCGAAAAATGTCATATTACAAAAGTTAAAGACCATTTAACTTCCGTTTCGCCGCTTTTCCTTATCGTCATATACATAATGTTATAATATAGGATATTCATATAAACCTTTGCCAAATAATGAGGTAAATGTATCCCTGTGAACCAAAACCTGTCTTCAGACTGCTCTGAACGCTCCGTTTCCGTCTCCATTTCTACTTCTGATTCTGTCTGACGCCTCAGAGCGAACTGAGCTAACGGCAGCTACAGTTAGCAGCAGTTAGCAGTTACTTTATAAAGCTTTCTGTCCATCAGGAAACTCCGTAAATCACAGAGAGCTGAGGCAGAGCAGCCGGGGGACATCAGAGGGAAAACAAGAAAACATTTCCTCCACAAAATGATCGAGTTTCACCAAAATCAGCGAATACAGTTGTGTGTTTTAGTACAGTAATCAGTGAGGCCCCGTCCCCAGAAACACTCAGCTAACTTACTTCTTGGTCTGATAAAAAGTAAGTTCATCAAATTCAGTGCCCCTTATCTCTATTTTCCAAGCTGAGTTAATATAGCCGCCATATGCCGTCAAGCACAGCGGCTCAGTATGAAGCCGTGCGCTGTGCTCAGAGGCGTCTCCCTGCCCCTCATGGGCTGCAGGGATCTGGCCAATCGGAAGAAAGTGGGCTTTTAGGGAGGTGGGCCTTGAAGAGACGGGATCTCACACGGCTTGAGTCAGACAGAGGGTGAACTGGGGGGCTGTATTCAGTAGAAAACACACAAGTGCAAATAAGCAAGAGGAAATTCGCAGTATTTGTTAAGATGCACTATTCCAAAGTGAATACAGTATTTTGGCCTACCGCCTCAGGTGGATATGGGAATGCTTGCTTGCATGAAACAAATGCAAATATATATGTTCCTGTATGAGGGGAGAGAGGGAAGCACAGTCTCTTTGAATCACTGTATAGGATTCATCGCAGTGAAGTCTTGAAAGTTGAAAGTTTACATGATGAAGCCAACAGGTAACTATTTAGTGGTTTCTCAGTTACAATCCTGGCCACTACTTGAAGAACAGTCTTTTAACAGTGCAACAGTCGAGTCAGATGTAACAACGTCTCGGGAGGCAGTTTCTAGATTTGCTGCCGAGAAAAATGCTTTACTCCACATTTCTTTCCAATATGGCTGCTAGTATATAACAAGGCCAGTTATATGTTGATAATACCATTAAAGATTACAGATTTTATAAACAGTACACCCCATGCTGAAACTTAGCATGAACACTCCTTGATGTCTATTGTACACAAACTGAAGAAGCTTCTTCTTGTTTGTTGGGTTATTTTAAGTCACTTTGGACTAAAAAGCCTGTCACATCAATGTAATGTACCATGCTGTCATTTATCACGTTAATATGAGGCGCTCTGTCACAATTACGCCTGCAAACTTAATGACTGCAGCAGAATCATTGGCTTCAAATGAAGTGCGTAATAGATGGACAACATTACTACACTGTTAACATTTTGGTGACTGATTTGATTTTGCAATTACTTTTATCTATTAGTCATTCGACTGGTGTAACTCTAGTTGTCCTTACTCAACCACCACCGGACGTCTCTCATAACCAGAGGAAGGCTCGCTGCAGTACAGTGTCTCCTCTTCATCCAAGTTGTTGCCTTGCGTGTACCCAGATCCTTCATTATTCTCTACCTCCAGGACGTCACACACACCTTCGTCCTCGGTCGATAACGGCCCGATGCGCAGACGGAGGTCAGGCTCAGAAGGGGAGGGAACATCAAACGGACATTCTTTCCCTTCTGTGGTTGACAGTAGAGGTGTGGGTGATTTAGGCCCTAGTTCTGGCACAACGACTGGGTCTCGAACCACTCCCAGGGTCCACTGCTTCAGTCGACTCGTGAATGCCTTAAAAAAAAGAACACAATGAAGAATTGTTAGATTAGTGTTTTAAAAATTTTAAAACCTGTTCCTTCAGTGGGGATAAATTTGTCTAGCATATTCAAACCGAATAATTTAAATGAGGCTCATTGTATAAAACCAAAGTTGGTAGGATGAACATACCATAGAGCTTGGTAAAGAACTTTGGGGTTTGGTCTTTTTTCGGTACGCCATGAAGAGGACGAAAGTAATTGTAATGACGGCAAACACGCTGACCATGGTGATGTAGATGTACATGTAATCTGGACAAAACAGAAAAGTAAATGCATTAATTGACTAATAGCCCACACACACACACACACACACAGTCTGGCTTTGTTAATAAAAGCATGAACAAGTTTGATCCAATGATGAGGCTCGATAAAGACTCTGCAGGGTAAAACGTGTCCAGCTGCTGATTATTACTCCTCCAGCCTGGTGACCTGCTTTCACCTGCTAGTGTGGCGAGTTCTCATCCACACACCTGACTGTACCCTTATCCTCCACTCGTCTCTACCTTTCCCACCTTTAAAAAAAACGCAGACCCACAGTCTTGACTTTGCAATGCGCTGCACTGATTAATTACCACAAAGTGAATGCACAATGTGATTAGAGCTGCAGCGATCACTCGATTTATCGATAGAAAGAAAATTAGTTGCCAATTAATAAATGATTTTGGTCATTTTTCAAGCAAAAATGTAAAAGGCTTGCTGGTTCCAGCTTCTTAAATGTGAGGATTGGCTGCTTTTCTTTGTCTTTTGCATCCAACTTTCAAAAATAGTAACTTGCTTATTTCCAGCAGAAACCCAGAATCATGGTGGATACCAGGAGAGCTGAGGTTTACTGTTGAGGAGGCGTGTATATAAAAAGGAAAAATCCACCTTAAAGAACAGTCTTGTGGTGATGTACCTTGCTTTTCTGCCGTGTCTTCTGTTTACACAAGTTATACGTCAGGTTTCGGCTTCAAACCCTTCAAAGAGCAAGCGCTTTCTTCTAAACTCATCATTTTCCAGTGACTATCAACAAACCACATGTTACTCCAACGTCGTGCATCCAAACAATCCAGACAGGAAAAACAAACAAAACTAATTTTACTCAACTGTTTGGCTCAAGTGGTGTTTGTTCTAAAGGCAGGGCGCAGTACTCTTGTGCGGCTTTAACGAATATTTTCTGCAGCTCCCCCTTGATCTTCAGACAGTGTTTCTCCTGTGTAGAGTTCACTGAAAGCGTTTGCTCACACACACTCTCCACACAGTAGAATCTGTGGGATGGCTTCCGCTGCACACACAACAAACAGTGAGGGTCATTCTCAACAAATCTTCACAGTGATACAGACAATAGTGTTGAGTGTATGATGCAAAATGTGTAAATAATTACACGAGGAAACTTCCTCTGCTGTTATTGTTTCATCAATGTCTTAACAAACTTTAGAAGGTGCAGAAGATGTGAGACTGTGTGCTGTCTGACCTGGTTGATGATCTCAACGTCGTATTTAAATGTAGGTAGCTTTCTGCTCGACAGTGCGTTGTGGCTTTTCTTCTCCCCATTTTTGGGATTTGGATGGCCAGTCAGCTTTGGGTACAACAACCCGGGATGCGTGAAGCGGAACAGGACTTTGTTATCCTGTTGGGCAGTGACGTTGACTGATGGGAAGTCCACAAAACCTGGAAACCAACATGAACATGGCTTAATCGTTAGTTGAATCTCCATTTCACGTAGGTGACTGAGGAATACTGAGATGATGAACAGTTACCTTTACTCTGACATTTTATGGTCTGAATAACTTATCCAGATAATAACCAGATATATCATGTTATAAACGTTAAAGTCATAATTTCTCACTAAAATGCATTGTATGCATCCTTGAGGCCTAACAAACACACAGAATGTATTTCCTCCTCATACGACATTGTCAAAGCGTGTTGTTTACAGCCATATTAACATCAACTAGCAGTCTTCTTCTTCCCTGCCTCTGCGTGTTATCGCCACCAACTGTTGATCAGTGGAATAGTGTGAAACTATCATGTTACTCCATAGCTGTACCTGTGGTTAAAACCTGCACAGGGTACTTTTAAGTGTTTTAGCCCACTTTTTTATTCAATGCAACAAATTCCAGTAATGTTGGCAAGATATTTTTTTGTGGCTTTTCTTGCAACTCACATTAATATTTAGAAAGGGACGGCAAATGGCTGATGTTTTAGTGGCTGGTCCACCACTTTGGTCCAGACTGAAATATCCCAACAATAACTGGATGGATTACCATGAAAGTTTGTACAGACATTCATGGTGCCTAGAGGATCAGTCCTATTAACTTTGGTGATCCCTGACTTTTCCTCTAGTGCCACCAGCACGTCAAAGTTCACTTATCCAGCGAAATATCTCAACATCTACTTGATGGATTGGAACACAATTCTGTACAGACATTCATGGTTCCCAAATTACTTTAGGGATCCTTTTCCTGTTGCGTCACCATGAGGTTGACATTTGTGGCTTTGCGTGAAATGTCTCAACAGCTATTGTTACACACATTCATGTTCCCCTCAGGAAGGATACAATCCTTTAAGTATCTTAAGGAAACTTTAGTGATGCCTTAACTTTTCATCTACTGTCATGATCAGGTCAAAGTTTTAATTTGTCCAATAGTTTGGTTCATGACTAAATACCTGCAAAACAAATGAAACTCCCATCATCCTCAACTGTACTTTGTGTTTTAGTGCTAATTAGAAAGTGTTATTATGCTAACACTTAACTAAGTCGGTGAACATGGTAAACTGGTAAATATCAGGGTGTTAGCAGTGTCATTGTTTTAACATGCTGATGTTAGCATTTAGCTCAAAGCACCACTGTGCCCGCGTACAGCCTCACAGAGCTGCTAGCGTGGCTGTGGACTCTGTGGATTGGGTTATGCTCGAAATGTCAAAAGTTAAATGTCCGCATTGTAAGCTCAGTGAATACTGACGTCACTACTCACATTTCTGTTTTGCTGGAGAGTCCATGAAATAGCTGAAAACGATTCCATCAGGAGGGGTGTCAGCAGACTCATTTGGTCCAATCACAGCGGTTATGGTAAGGAAGTATGCATCATTTGGATCAGAGAGAAATGACACATCAGCTTGTAGAGTTGGTGGCTCCACCCAAAGCTCATTAGAAGAACTGGGGAAACAGATAAGACAAGAGAAACTTTGTCAGACAGAAAGGCCGCATTACAAACTGGGGGTAGGGAATTTGAAAGACGTGTTAACCAGCAAGAAATGAAAATTATGGGAAATGTAGGAGATCAGCTTTTTTGGAGCTTGACGCACACTAGAGACTGAAGGTATATGTTATAATCACGTCTTCAGTAGTTTTAAACACATCTATAAATCGTTTTAAGCCTGCTGTACATGTGTGTAAAAGATCAAAGAACGCTTTAAAACACACTGTAAATTATTAGGAGCCAATAATAAATATCTTGTTAAATATCTAATCAAGAATGTATGTCGGTCCATCCATGTAACCCCTGGTTTTTAAAAGAGCGCTTCACTGATTTGTCCACATCCTGAATTACTTTCCAGCAGGGTGCTGTTCGACATTGATGATCTAAACAACAAAGTCAGTGTGTATTTTCTGATGGGCATAACTGGGTATTTTATATTAAGAACCAAGGCCTGATCAAGGATTATTAAACTATATTATATGATAAATGTTTTAAAATAAAGTTTTAACACTTAGTGTAGCATACAAACCACATGATTGTATGCCGTTTGTTTGTACAGTTTAAAGCAGGGTTCATCTTATAAAATATGGATTTAAACTGGCAGCAGGTAATGTGTATAACTACAAACACAAACCTATTTATGTCAAAATTTGACACAGAACCATAGTCGATCCTGAATTTCAGCTCTGGCAAGAGCGGCTCGTAACTCCACTCCAGGAGGTTTTTCATGTTGCGACATTGCAGGGTCACGTTGGTTGGCGGCTTCACTGTGGAAACAGACACACAGATATCAGACTGCAAACACCAAAACAAAAGCATTATATTAATATCAGACAGTCAAATTATGCCGTAGGTGGACCACTCTTTCCCTGACAGAAATATTTTACCCAGAAAGATACTAGCAGCAAAATATTGTCTAAAAATGTGTTCTTTGGAAAGCCATAGTCTGAGGAGAGGAGGAGAAATCCCTCCTCTGTACAGAAGAGTTTTCATGATCATTTACAGACGCTCAGCTCAACCCTCACACAGCCCCCTTCTTGTTGATGAGTTTCAGTCTGTAAAGTAGTACCATAAACTTCCCACCAGAGGGCACTGCATGAAAACTAATACATAATATACTCCTGGTGAACCTCTGCCAGTGTATCTACGTGTTTTTCCACACACAGTCGCCAACATGAGCAAAATGTCAGGAAATATATTTTGGCTTTCTGTACAGACAAAGTGCAGATACGTATCAATCCCTTTAAACTTTGCAGTGGGGAGACAGAGGGCAGAAACTTTATGTAATGACTCTTCTGACCCTTACTTAAAGACCGAGAAACTGAGAACAAAAGACATTTCCCAACAGCCTTCTCCGTGCACATACTTCCTCAATTCCAAAGTACCTCAAGTTCCTCAAAGCAAAGCACAAAAACAGGGACTGTTTTTCCTTTTGTCCCCTTGTTACCTGATCCTGGCTTCAGTGCTGTGACTTACAGTTTAATTTAATTTTAGAAGCACTACAAGAAAATGGTTTTAATAGCAGGAAGTTATCTATCCAGTGCTCTTTTACGTAACAGGAAGGACATGCTTCATAGCACTGCACAGTTAATCTGTCACACACACGATTCTTCTGCTTGCTTTTAGTTTTCTTTAAAAAAAAAAACACTCCCACTTATATCAACTTTTTGTTTCAGAGATAAATCACAATAAAAACAAAACAAAACTAATTCATACTATATTATATAACCATAATTGTCATTGTTTTGTTGTGGTTTACTGAAGCAATACTGGCAATGCCCATCATGTTTGCACATTTATCATGCATGTAGGTGCTGTGGGACAGGCTCTCTCTTCAAATCTCATACATCTTTTAGAATACATTTCAGTTTCATTTCCTCTGTGAGCTAACATTTATGTGCCTGAGATGTGATAAGAAACACCCACGCCAACACAGAGAGGCTCAAAAACAAATTGACACGTGAGAAGAGCGAAAGAGAAATCTCAGATGGATGCATATGTAGTGTAAAAGAAGTGATAACCGCAACAGTAACGTTGGTCGCTGAGGGCTGTCACCACAAGGTAGCTCTAGACACACACACACACACACACACACACACACACACACACACACACACACACACACACACACACACACACACACACACACACACACACACACACACACACACACACACACAATGCCCCATCTGTCAAATAATTTAGAAATACTGGAGAAAACTTTTACAGCAAGGACATATTCCTGAGCGAAACTGTAGTTAAATCGACAGTTCACAATGCTCCATTACAGTTTTTATCTTAAGTTTACACATTTAAAATTAAAGTTGGGGGACTGATTTCAATCAACCAATTTCAAAAAGGTCAGAATGTCAACTTTGGGAACAAACTAGAAATGATTTACTAAACACAGAGCATGTTTATAAGTTTATAGGAGTGAAGCAGATTGTAAGTGTCACCATATAGAGACAGAAAACAGAAGCAACAGCAGCAGATGAGGCTGACAGATTTGTGCGCACAAAGCAAAAACCTTTTTCAGAAGCAGGAAGAGAGATCAGATGCAATCAGACTTAAAAAGAAGGTCACTGGTGTGCGTGACTAAAAGTTACTGAAAGAGTGCTGCTACAAATCACTTTCAAACACAAACATATACAGTGAGGTCCAAAAGCCTGAGACCACATTGAAAATCTCAAATATTTTCACATAAACCTGGAAATAATCACAAACCATTTAAAAACACAAGAGGAAGAAATATTTTGATTCTGCACTATTTTTAGGTCAGCAGTCAAATTTAAGCAAATTTGTGGCATTGACCAACTTAACTCCTTCCATCGAAGCATGCGTTCAGATGATGAATTTGATCATCATCGGAGGCTCGTTGAACTAACTCAGCTTGCAGCCGTTGTTCAGCTGTTATAAATATGGCTGTGCCTCAAGTTTCCAGCAGATCATTGCCTACTAAGTAGCATTGTGATAGTGGGAAACATGGCATCAGAACTAAGTGAAAGTGTCAGAAGTCAACTTGTTATTCTGGGCAAAGAGGGGCTTTCTCAGCGTCAAATCATGGCTAGACTAAAGGTTTCTAAGGGGGCAGTGCATGAAACTCTAAAACGCTCTGCAGAAACGGGATCAGTTGTAGCCACAGATTGATCGGGCAGACCAAAGGTGACCACACAATCAGAAGATCAATACATCAAGTTTAGTTCCCTGAGAGATAAAAAAAAAGCAACTTCATCAAAGATACAGAATTTGCTAAACAAACACCGCCAGACTCCAATCAGCAAAAGTCCTGTCAAACGCAGGTAGTGGTCTCAGAGGATGAGTAGCAGTTTCTAACCCACTTCTCAGAAGGGGAAACAAGGCCAAACTCTTGGGGTGGGCTAAGAAATACCAACATTTTACTGTGGATGACTGGAAAAAGTCATATTTACTGATGAACCCAAGTTTGAGATTTATGGCACTACCAGACGGGTGTATGTAAGGAGACGAACAGGAGAGAGAACGATACCGCAGTGTATCAAACCAACAGTGAGACGTGGTGGTGGGAATATTCAAGTCTGGGGGTGTTTTGCCCACTCTGGAGTTGGACGCCTGCACCGAATCAACTACACCCCGACCAAGGAGAAGTACCACTCCATTCTTCAGAGACATGCTAGACCCTCTGGTTTGCATCTTTGTGGAGAGGGATTCATACTGCAGCAGGATAATGACCCCAAACATATCTCAAAGCTTTGCAAGAACTACTTGAAGACCAAAGATGACCACGGAGTCCTGACTGTCATGGACTTTCCTCCACAGTCACCTGACCTCAATCCCATTGAACTATTTATGGGGGCACTTGAAGACTCAAAGCCAATCATTCTGTGAAATCACAAGAAGCCCTTGGAAACATTGTCAAATCATGCTGGGATAACATGGGTCATCAGGTTTTGCACAAACTTGTCCATGCCAGCTCGAGTGCATGCAGTCAGGAAAAGGGGGACATACCAAATACTAAGATTTTCTGAAATCCCTGTACTTTTTTCAAAGATTAAACCTTTCACTCAAAGTGTTATATTATCATTTGTAATGAAAAAAATAGTATTACATTTGAAACAAATGCAAAATAGAAGTATTTGAACTAGTTGTCTCAGACTTTTGGACCCCACTGTATATACTGTAGGTGCCCAGAGAAACGTTTAGCTATTGTGCAATGCAAAAATTATATGCAATAAAATGAGCATAAATGGTAGTATGCAATACAATAAGTTTATATTATCCCACACTTAAAAACCTGTGGTGTTTCCATGTTTTTATTCAAAGTCTGTCTTTCTTGTTAAATGTTACTGTAAATTCTTATTCTATATTGTATATTTTGGTACCTTTATATTGTTATTTTTATATTTGTGATTGACTTTGCAACTAATTGGAGATGCTTACTGCAATTTTGTTGAGAGACAGTGACAGTTAAAGCTCTCTTGATACCTGCAGTCAGAATGAGAATTCAGCTTAACCACAGCCACAGACGCTGACGACAGAAGGCTTTACAGAGGGAGTGAAAAGGAAGAACGTAGAAGAGATGGACTGGACGATATAGACATGGGCACGTACACTGTACAAAGCACAAATATATAAAGGTCACACACACAACAAGAACACTGTAGAACATCAAAGACAAAGTAAATCATGCATCAACTATTTAACCACACAGAACAGTGAGACATACAACCCAGATGTCTTTCCTGTCACTACAGTGTCTCATAGACTATTTTCAAAGCAGACATTTGGACCTAACTGACGAATAACATCAATAATGGCTGCACTCTATTTAGGTGCTCCAGGGCTCTAATGATGGCTCAGTTCCATGAAGTGTCCCAGTAAGCCATGACAGTGAGCCAATCATTATTAATGTTATTAATTACACCTGTGCTTTCTCTGCAAAATACAAACATGTTTTTTCTTTTTCCATTTAACTGACAAAACCAATGTTCTCCATTGTTACCTGTCTGAACTCAAGCAGTCACACAATAACTTTGCATAAACAAATTTAGTCTAAATCAGATAAGATTTAAATTTAAATTAGGGACTCTGTGACCAAAGAGAGTACCAACAACATTACGAATCTAACCAGACATTTGATGCCGGCTTTCAGTACTTGACAGTAGGGCTGCAACTAACAATTATTTTTTCTTTGATCTATAAACTGCCACAAAATTGATAAAGATTCCCACCATTATTTCCTAAAACTCAAGCTGACATCTTAAGATTTCTTGTTTTGTCCAATCAATAGTCTATAACTCAATAATATTCAAATTAAAATGATAAAAAAAAGAGAAAATAAGCACATCCGCACCACTGAAAAGCTGGAATTTGGTAATGTTTGGCATTTTTATTTGAAAAAAATGTTCAACTAATCATTTCAGTTCTACTTGACCGATTTCATTTTTACTCTGTGCTATGGACACGTCAGTCTTTACCGAAAAAGTAGAGCTTCGATACCCAACCTTAATTACATGTCTTGTTAACCATCAAGCTGGTAAACTGATAACTGCTCATTATTTGTTTTTTTCGTGATGAACTATTAGGTGAGACGCGACACATCTACTCCAAGGCATAAACAAAAGCAAACTCAAAGGTAAGGTGTGCGTTTTCTCAGAAAGCCCCGGTCATAATGCCACAATTTGTGCTATTGTATGCAGTGACTCATAACTATGTACAGGGCTTCAGGGGGATTTAACTCAAACATTAAAAGCATCTCAGTACTTTGGCCCCAACTACACAACATGACTCATATGTCAAGACTCTACACAAGATAATAGGAGACCATCCCAATCCAGTCCTGTTCAATGAAACTACAACTTGTGGAAGCCGCAGTGGCAAGATCAAACCCATACAGCTTGTCATCACATAGGCCTGCAGATATAGGATACAAGTATACACGACCTCACCACAATACTCAATATCATGTCTCTGAATGACAGGATGTTGATGAGCGCTCAGTCTCGCAAATTGTGTTTAGTTTCCAATCCCTCATCATGTAGCTACAGCAGTCAGCATCTGACCTAGCATCTTGTGTCCAGGGCCCGTATCTATCAAGCTTCTCAGAGTAGGAGATCACTCCTATCTGACCAAGAAATTCTCAGGGACATATTTTGGTGACACTTTTAGGATTAGGAGTAAAAGCAATATAAACTTGCCTAACATAAAGCATTTAGGAGAGCTCCAGGGGTGTCCAAACCTGCCTTATTATCTCAGATCCATATTCAAATAAATCAATGTTTACATCCTGTAATTGTGTTAGAATATGAAGAAATGTCTTAACAGTTTTGCATTTTTTTATTATTGCTATTAGTGTTATTAGAAAAAGGGCTGCAAACTAAATATTATTTTCATTAACTATTAATAAGACAAAGACGAGCAACAAATACTTGAGAAGCTGGAATGTTTGTATAGTTTGAAAATTACTTTAATTATTAATCAGTTTATCAGAATAGTTGTTGATAATTTCTCTGTCAATTAACTAACTTGAAGTCAGGGACAACTTTGTGCACACTAGACTGCTGAGCACATACAGACTGTGTGGTCTGCAAGTCAATAAATTCTTTATACAGTCTGGGTGCATTAATGCTTGTACTTAGAGCTGTTCACTTCTGATTTCATCACCAGAGATGCATTTTAGCATGAAGTCCACAGACTGCAGAGGATCAATACAAACTCACTTGATGCCTCCTTATATGATAATTGGTTATGTTCCAAAATTGGTCATTAAGGTTTTTCAATGACATTAGTACACTAGCCAAGGCACAACATCAGACCTTCTGCTGGGTTGGATTCCTATATGTGTTACTATATAATGAATCTGCTTACATCTTCATATAAAGAAAAACTGGAAAACTTTGCAGAAATACATCACGTACAACGTGCATTGGGTAATACTGAAAACTACAAAGAGGAAATAAAGAAAACCCCCAAAAAAACAGAAAATGAAGCAGTAGGCTTTGTTCAAGTAATAAGCCATATATGAGTATTTCTAATTTCACACATAATGACAATGTTTGACAGTTAATTAATAATTTTGTGGCATGTTAAAGAGTTTTCTGTAGAGGTAAACAGTGGTTTAAGAGTTAGTCTAGCCAAGATGTGAATCTCGTCCCTACAGCTCCTCTCATATCAAATTAAACCTTTTCTAGTTGTTTACATGCTCAGACATACTGTACAGTAACAGTGGGCAACGTTGGTCTTCACAATACCAGTCTTGTTGCCTGTAGCGTCTTCACATAAAACCTAGACAGAGGTTGCCAATGACACAAAATATTGATTTAAACTTCAGATACTCTTAACACAGTAGAATCAGTCCGTGTGTTGATAATTTCATGGAAAAATCCCCCACTCCCTGATAGCAGGCAGAGCGCTGTTAGCTAACTTAGCAGGGATTTACCTTTTTTTTTCCTGTGAGGCCAGTGATCCGTCCTCATTTCGCCTATTTAATACAAAACAGCAATGACATGCCGCATGCAACCCGATATTCAAATTGAATAACCATTTCTTGAGTCGTGTGACAAACTCTGATTTATTCGGCGATTCACAGCTGTGGAACCAAGCTAGCATTACGATTTTAACACAGGTTGAATTTAGCTAGGTTAGTCCATAGAGTAAATTAACGTAGGGACTTACCGTGGGCCGCTAACGTAACCGCTTGCATGCAGGCGAGAAAGAAGAAAACAGGGTGGCAACTATCCACAGCCATAACGTTACTCAACTCTGGCGACACAGTGCTCGTTGTCTGTATGAAAGTCTGTGTCACAGAGAGACTCTAACTAATCAAACATTTGATTGCGAAGAGAACAACGTCACTTCTCCCGAAACCAGCCGCCTCTCGCGCTGAGGTCCGTTGGGCCATATGCGGATACGCACTTCCCTGCTGCCTCCTTTGTCGATTACTGCATCTCCTTTCAGTGTTGTGTTTAAGATCATTCCCTCAAACGATATAACAACATTGTATACCCTTATTTAATGAATCCCCTCAAATGTATATATATATATATATATTTCGATTCGTTTGTTCGTTTATTTTGATCTTGACCTGAAAGAAACAAAACATTTAACAGTAATTTGAGTTTTTACTCATTTGAGAGGGGACGTCTTTCGCCCTGACTATTTCTATCCGTGAGATACAACATATAAAAGTAAAACAACTTCATTCTGGATGAATAATGACATAGACGTCAATATCATATTTGGTATTGGCTGAAAAGTAAAAACAACATCGAGTAGAATACTTGAAACACAAAACACGTCGTTTCAAACATCAATTGTTGACACGGCTTCTCCATTAAAGTCCTACTGTAGTTTTCAAGTAAGTTCTTCAGTATTTTTGCGTCCCTCATTCGAGCTCTCGTCTAAATGCAGATATGTCCGATAGCACTTGAATGCAGCAAAAGTAGGCACGTGTTTATATCACGGTATCGGGAAATGACCAGTTTTTTCAAGGACTTTTCCTGTCAGGACAGGCATTATTAAATTGAATTAATAAAATAATGTGTTAACGTTACTCATAGATAGATTATAAAAGATGTTCTATGCAGTCATTATGGTAAACAGGACTTTCACATACAATTTACAAAATATGCTTCTGGTTGTTTTGTGAGGATGAACATACCTGTACGGGATTTGGAAATATACATGAAATTGAGTCTGTATGTGCGAGCTGCGGTATGACAATACTTGATGTGAGCTTCAGATTCCTCTGTGGGATACTTCCCCCATCCTGACGTCAGCTGGATGTGGGATTTTTGCTCCACATCCCAGCCTCTCCAAGACGCACTCACATATCAGCTCCTCGGCAGCAACTTGAGGTGAGTTACACACCAGAAATCTGGGTAACTTTTCGGTGTATCGGTGTGGTAGCACTGATGACCATGTAGTGTACTTTATCAGCTGTCATAAATGTATGTCTGTGTCCTGCCGTTAACTCCTGTAGTCCGTAAAAGGAGGAGAAAGCCAAGCCTGCTGTATATTCTCATATTACACATAGCTTATGCATTCCTGTGTCAGTGTTATGTAATAGAAACATTCTCGCAAATCTGTTCTTATGAGAAACTGTAAAATATGTCACAGAGAAACGCTACAATTGTTTATGATGCGAGATGGACAACTGACAGATCCTCATTTCACTGTCCCTTGCCACCCTGCTGTGAACGTCTGACTTTATCCTTAGTATAAATGAGACGGAAGAAGTGGTGAACGTACTCATTTCAGTGAGTTTTAACAGGACCAGCTTCACCCCTGACCCACAAAAAGGATTCGAAAGCCTAATATTTGAGGTTTGAGTCACCTCAAGTCCAGGTCGGTGATTCGCAGCTAAGCCAGATGTGTGGTCAGACTCATTCATTTTGATCTTAGTGGGTGGAAAGTCTTCACAGCCAGGACACAGAAAGAAATGTCCTGCAGGACTGCGATATGGTCTGGACACAAGGACGTGTGGACTGAACAATTTTGAGGCCTGGCTTGAACTGTATGTTATTATCATATCAGCTCTCAGTTGGCACAGCAACATAACATCATTTATACTGCTGTTGTTGGTGGTGAAGCTATGAGCTTTGTTTCAATAGAAACTCCTTGCAAACACTAGAAGCAGTTGAGTTTTTTTTCTTAATGAAAAACAGCATATTCATCTTAAATTCTTTTCTTCTTTTTGCGCTACTTGGATACATTTTGCTTCTTGTCTTACCTCTTACAGCAACAACTGCAGCGTCAAAGAGATTATTAAAGTCATGTGCTTTTACAAGGAATAGCTCAACATTAGTAAGCTTTTTTGTTTTCTTGTCGAGAGGATGAGATGGTCGATGCCACGCTCATATCTCTCTGTAAAGGGAGCAGCCTGTTAGCTTAGCTTAGCATAATGATTAGAAACAGGTGGAAACAAAGTTGTGGTTTTACTGGCCGTCATGAGCCGGACTATTTCTTGGCTGGTAGCAGTATCAGAATCAGAATCAGAATCAGAATCAGAAATACTTTATTGATCCCCAGGGGGAAATTGTACAGTACCGGTGCTCCCATTCCAGAGTAGGAAAATAGCATAATTTAGAACTAAAGGTATGTACAAAATATAAAAATAAGAAATAGAAAATAAAAAATATACACATTTACAGTATTTAACTTCCTGAATTCTCCACTGGATATTTTTAAATATCACGTGTTATTAGTGAGCTTTAGAGGTGCTGGTGGAGTGATATTGTTACCTTTGGACAGAGCCAGGCTAGCTGTTTCCCCCTGCTTCCAGTTTTTGTGCTAAGCTAAGCTAATCGCCTCCTGGGCAGTTTGTTTACCGTACAGACCTGAGATTGACATCTCTTGTCATCTAACTCTCAGCGAGAAAGCCAAGACGAGTATTTCCCAAAATATCAAACTATTGCTTTAAAGTAACAAGTCTGCCAATGACAAAACATGCTTCTACATGTCCACGACACACAGAAGCGTTTTCTGATCTGACACCTTTATCGTCAGGAAAACATCATCTGTCACTACTGAAAACAGCATTAGTTTAATGATGTGACAATATGGTTGACTTTTTGTTAGGTTTAGGCACAAAAACGACTTGGTGATACTATTTTCAGCTGCGGATTTGTGTACTAGTGAGCATTTAAGGCAGCAGGGTGGTGAATGTGGCATTGACTCAAAATTTGATCAGATTGAAGAATTGTATTTGAATCATGTGTTTTTAATAGCTCTATGGCACATGAAGAAATAAGCTTTGGGAACACAGATAATACTTATTAGTATGATCAAGTCATTGATGTTTCTGTCTTTTCATGGGATTTGTTAACAATAAGAAAAATGCAGATTACCATTAGATTTGTCCTTTACACAACTGACCACCTAATGCACATAACATTGCATTATCATTATCTTCATCTTGTGAATTTAATAAGTTTAATAGCTTCTTTTTCGTCATTAAAAATAGTTCATCACTAACCCTAACCCTTCATACAGTATTTTATATACTGCAAGATATTTTTATTAGCAAGCAAACAAAACACAGAAAAGTAAAGAACCCTAAAAGCCTCACTGGTGGGTCAGTAAGTACAAACTCATGCACTGCAGCCCAACAATGTTCAAAACCCACAAAACTGAGTTTTGTGTATAAATGATGCACAAACCATCTATAACAGTTTCCATCTCAGGGAGCGGTGCAGCAATGAAAATCATGGCTTCTTAAATATCAGCGTAAACGTCATAGAGCTTCAATGAAGAGCTGAAACTCATACAGAATACATATGATACTCTCAGACAATGTGGAATAAGAGGATTATTCCAACTGTAAGAGGGGATGTTTAATATACTGTAGATGATAACTCACTTCTGTTTAATGTCACATAAGGCCAAAAGAAGAATGTAGTGGTCAACTCTGTCCTGGCTTCAAAATGACCCAGAAAGTCACATTCCTGGGCTGATGTTGTTGCCAAACCAGAAAATGTACCCCGACCTTTGTAAAAGCCAAGATTTCAAAACAATGTTTTCCCTGGAACCTCAAAGCGAGATCTCCACAGTTATAATTTTCTAGATTTGTGTGTGTGTGTGTGTGTGTGTGTGTGTGTGTGTGTGTGTGTGTGTGAAATTCAATGTGGCTGCCCAGTGCCAAACAATGTATCCCTAACTGTAGTGCAGGAAGAACACACCCATCCCAGTGTGTGTGTGTGTGTGTGTGTGTGTGTGTGTGTGTGTGAGAGACAAAGTACTGATCCAAACCAGCTGTCAGTATGTCAGCAGTGTGTCCACATTCCCTCTCTTCACGTCTTGGTAAGAAAATACTTACTAAATAATTTTACAAGAATGTCCTGTATGAAAGTTGACCTGAACTGAAGGAGGGTTGGGTTTGTTTTCATGAGCTGTACATTTTATGTTCATATAAACAGTGTTGGAGGAAGTATTCAGATCCTTTACTTAAGTAAAAGTATTCTGTGAAAATACTCCACTGCTGTACAAGGAAAAGTCCTGCATTCAGAGCTTTACTTAAGTAAAAGTATGTAAGTATTATCAGCAAGTATCAAAAGTAAAAGTACTCATTCTGCAGTAAAATGTTCCCTGTCAGTGTTTTACTTAAATAAATGATTTAAGTATTATAAATTATAAATGAAGTGGAGTAAAAAGTACAACATTTCCCTCTAAGATGTAGTGGAGTAGAAGTATAAAGTTGCATAAAATGGAAATACTCAAGTGAATTTGTCCTTCAGTATTGATGAATATTGAAACAATAGTGGTACCAGGAAACAGACCCCACACAATAGTGGTGACATGGAGTTTGCTTAAAGAAACAATCTTTCCAAATTTCCAAGAATTATTATACTTGAGTAAATGTACTTTGTTACGTTCCACCATTGCATATAAACGGTTCGCTCAGTCATGCTAGATTTAACCTTTAGTTGGACTTTTGGCACAAAAATGTCAAGCTATTAAGCGAACCTCACATTACTGTATGTGTTGATTTACAACAACCCTCAGCAACATGGAACAAGTTCACACCTGCTCCCTGGGGTTAGTCAAAACCTTTTGTTGTGAAAGTGGCTGAGACATGGTGAGGACAAATGCGTTACCAAAAGATAAAGTTACAACATAAAGTCCCTGAACAGCAGCGGAAGAAAGATCCTTTACTTACAGGGGAACTCCACTGATTTACACATTAAAATCTGTTTATAGGTGAGAGTACTACTGCATACGTGAAAACAGTTGTCTAAATCCTTTTGTGGCTCCAGAGGGAGCTGCACACATTTCCTCAAGTTGACTACTTCCTCATCTCTGCTGGTGGCTTGAGGCTACATTAGCCGCTACTAGCATAACGCACCTGAATCTTTGACCAAACTGTCGGTGGTCGAGTTGCATTGTGGGTAATGTAGGTGGCAGGTTGAGACTGCCAGCAGTGGCGTAAAGCATACAATATTTGACTTTATGTATAAAGTAGCATAAAATGGAAATACTCAAAGTATCTCAAAGCTGTACTTCATTACAGTACTTCCACATATGTGGCATTCAGCATCTCATGCTGATGATATATACAGTTAAAGTGTATCCAAGAGTGACAAAGGGTCAAACATCAACACAGAGACAAGAAACTAAAAACATTTACATTTGAAAGTCAGTCAGGCATCAGACAGGCAGTCTGAACTAATGAAGACAAATCCTGCCAGTCTGTACAACCGACGCCATGTCAGTATCCCTTAAAGAGCTGGAGGCTTTGGCTGATATAAAACGAGGCCTTTTATCATCCTGCCATGGACAAATGTCAAATCTCTAAGAAACTGCCAAGAAAAGGCCACTGAGAACAGTAAATAGCAGTCTCTGTCAAGCAGGATTTAAACAGGGCTGCAACTGCAAAAACCAAAGAAAGACTCATTTAGTAAACTTGTCCACACCAACATCTTACATGATAGATTTCTCAACTCCACATATGAAGTGGGCGTTTGTATTTGCAGCTGTGGCGGGCATAATAGAACAATACGATAATTCATTTGAGTGTCTGTCTGCTTCTGTCCCTTAATTAATTGAATGGGAAATTGTGTATCCAGAACATGAGCATCCTTAGCCTTTGAGAGACTGAGAGAACTGCTTGGGAAACCGCCAGTGGAGTCGTATATATGGATTTGCTTGGAAATGTTAACGTCATATCCTTGACAGAGTCAACAAAATACCTGTTAAAAACATTTGACAAGAGCCTGCAGTCTCCAGGCTCCATTTATATACTAATATAACACTCTGAAAGGAATTATTCTGCATGATGACTTTACTTTAGATACTTAAATTCTGTTTTGCTGCAATACTTTTGTACTTAGACTTAAGACTTAAACTTAAATGCAGGAC
Source organism: Enoplosus armatus (assembly GCF_043641665.1). Classification (NCBI taxonomy): domain Eukaryota; kingdom Metazoa; phylum Chordata; class Actinopteri; order Centrarchiformes; family Enoplosidae; genus Enoplosus; species Enoplosus armatus. Next base: position 7,465,297 of record NC_092191.1, on the reverse strand, counting down.
CTTTACTTGTAACAGGGTATTTTTACATTGTGCCATTACTACTTTTACAAGTACTGAGTACTTCTTCCACTGCTGGTTGTCTTTGCACACAAAACTTGCCAAACTTGACATACAGTAAATGCAGTGTGATGAAAGTTTGTATCTATGAGTTTAGTGGTTTGATCATGAAGGTAGTGGGTTTGATCTTTATCTATTTTTTTCTGATATTGAATGTGTGTGTTGTCTTTTCTATAGGCTCGGGTATATGTACCTGAAGACCCCACACACACACACACACACACACACACAAATCCACACATGAACACCACTCAGCATGCTTCCTGAGACACTCCTGCTGCAGTGATGCCTGCCTTCAGCCCTCCAGCTCCTCTCCTCTGTGTGCTGCTGTGTGTGTCGGTGGCTCTGCAGCGTTCTGACCTGCGCCTGGCTTACGTGACCCACAACAGCTTTTTCTACTACTCCTGCAGCCAGGACCCACAACCCTGCAGCGTCTCATCCCTTGCAGACTGCAGATGCAAGGACATCCAGCTTTCCACGCTGCACCGCCCCCAGTCGCACTCGTCTCCTGTTTTCCGGATGAGACGTTTAACTGTTTGGTTCACGTCGCCGTTAAACACGGCACGTCTGCTCAACAACTCTGAGGTGAGGCACCTCACCCTGATCCACTGTGGCCCTGGAGGATCCAGAGGGACACCTTTTTCTTCCCTGGAGGGACATTTTGCTGTGCAGCACCTGGAGAGGCTGACGGTGGTGAACCTGTCCCAGAGGCCGGTTCCCTACTGTCCAGATGCAAACAGACCCAGGAACACGGACTCAAACTCTGACCCAGACAGAGGTAATGGTGCTCATCTTGACACAAATAGATACAGGGATAGAGACACAAACCTGGACCTGCTTCCGGACATGAAGGGAGATTCCTTGTTTTTGTCCTCATCCCAGATCCAAGACATCTTCCTGGGCAGGGAGCTGGGAGCAGCGTATCACGAACAGGCCAGACTGGGAATCATCCACAGCTCCGTGCTGGAGTGGGGAGCAGCGGTCAAAGCCTACACAGTCCAGACTCACATAGACAATGACGGCGTGCTGCCCTTCCCTGACCTCCACCTGCCAAAATTACCAGTGACATCTGTCATATATGTCAGCTTTGTGTACTGACATCAAGTTACTTTTTTAGGAGGGAAATCATCCGGTGTTCAGGACCTGCAAACAATCACTTTCTTGCTCCACAGGGATCCTAAATTATTTTAAGTTGCAGGCATACACATCTGATTTACATTTTGGCTTAAGAATAATCTATTTATCCTCTTAAAATGGGAGCTAAAGTGGTCATGAGTTTACAGATTATGTTGCATTTAAAGTTGGTCTCTTAAGCGAGTTTCTTCAAGCTGACAGGAGGACGACAAAACAAATCTGCTCCTTGATACAGCACCAAGCAAAAGTTTGAAATTTGTCAGTGTTATTTATGAGTGAACACAAAGAAACACTGACACAATGAAAATGACCTAAACCTGTGTACAAAACATCCTGGTATTTAGTTTAGCCTGTTTTTTATGCCATACTGCAGTAATTTCTAGTCTCATGGGAAGATTGTCCAACTTTCTTGGATAGAAACTGAGAAGAAAACTGAATTTGGGAGATTTTCTATTTGTTTTGAGTAAAAACACATTTTAGCTCTCACACACGCAAAAAAAATATTTGATTTTCTTGTCCAATAGGATCATAATTTTCCCAAGTGGCTGAAAACTTTGCACAGCTGTTTGTCAGCATGTTAGAACAAATGAGTCAACTAAGAGAGAAACCCTCAGAAAATCCAGCCAACCTCCTCCAGCTGAAGTCCAAACGTTGTCATGTTATCCCCAAAATGAAATGAAAGTGGTGGTCGGGTGGTTCTGTTAACCAGCATTTATTCTCCTTTATTCCCCTGTTTTGTCCTCTCTACCCCAAAGAGAGACTGGATTTACAGTACCACTTCATAATGCCACTAAAGAAGCAGTGTCCCATGTATTTGAATAATCTCTAATCTTTTCCAGTTATTTAGTTAAATGATAACTCATTCATTTGATCTACATTTGTGTTTGAGAGTAAAATGTCCTGTTTAACATTTGGGGATTCATTTCATGTAAGACTGAGGTTTTGAGGGCTGTTTTGACATTAACACTGTGGGTGATGCCGCACATTTCTCCCTTTGCTAAGAAAGACAAGGGTTTACTTGTAAGCCAAAATGTCATCACTGGAGGGAGGGCATTAAGCTAATTTGGACTTGGGTGCAGCATGAAGCTGACAATGACCTATGACCTCTGGTCCGTGTGTAAAAGCAAGCAGAGACTTCCTGCTCTGGGATCAGTAAATTATATAGTTATTAATGGTTGCATCGGTGAGACGAGTGGTACTCGAAGAAATGTGGAAAGCATGTTTGCTTCCAAAATGAAACCACTAGATGGCAGCAGATTCATTTGAGTCAAAGAGTGAGAAGCGAACTGAAGTGTTGAGGAAGGACTGAGCTGACTGACAGCATGTTTATTTTCTTTTTCTATTTAAGTTACGACTCCTAATTAATCCAGTAAACCTTAAATTTAACAAACGAGTCACATGTGACACATCTCAGCACTGTAAAAGCACATGAGGAATCTTATTCAGGTACAATGTTAAGAGTTAATAAAGTATGACCTGATATTTATTTAACAGTATCATCGCTTGCATTTGTTTACAACAAAAACAAGAAATAAATGATTTACAATCTGGATTTAAAAAAGGATTATGGCAAGAAAAGAAAAAGTCTGTATTTGGCCATATGTGTACATGATGATACAGCAGCATAACCCATATCTTATGATGGATTAAATGTTTACAGTATGAGGTATAAAGGTTTTGCATAGGTCTGTATATTGAGGGGGTTAAAGGTGTGTTCCAGTCAGTTGGGTTAATGTGGAAGCTGTAATATGATTTTAAATGGATGCCAGTGGTCATGATGAGGTAAAGCTGCATGCAGGTTAAAACCTCATGTGTCTATGGTTACATTAGTCATTTTGACAATGATTGCAGTCCCGTTTAGAGACGCTGCACGCGAGCATACATGTGTGCGCGTGCACATGTAGTGCGGGTGTGTGCTGACACCTGCTATAGAGAGCTGCTTATTTGCATGATAAACGTGCAGCCCATCTTGTTAAGCGCCCTGTGAATGCAAAGTGATGTCGCCTGTTGATCCTGCACCTGAGAGGTCAGCAGCCACACACACACACACACACGCACACACACACACACACACCGGGGGCAATTACCGGAGAAATCACCGGCGGCGGTGGTGAGGCAGCCTGGTGACTCCCCTCATGGAAATGATGCCTAAAGGTCGGAGTGAACCGTGACCTCCACTTGTGATGATCTGAAGACAAACTACCGCCAGTAAAAACAAATCAATTACACGTTCAGTGTGATGCTGTGATGTACGGACCTCTCTGAATGCACACTGTAAATATTTATGTCAGTCTAGAAAAGGCGGACAGGCCGAGACTAAACCGGATTGATTTTAGGTGGGCTCCCCCTCCTCCTCACCCCTCCAAGTGAGTCTTTAACCACGCTGCCGCCGTCTCCTCACCGGCAGTTTAGCAGTAAAACATTTTTATAATCAGACGTTATTGTTCGCCGCCTCCTTGTGGGAGATGCGCCCATGTTCATTTTTTAAAAGGGCAAATCAGCCATAATTCAGTTTATAAACTGCAGCGCGCAGGGGAGAAATGCCTGGATGAATATTCATTAGAGCGCGCCCGAACTGCCACGCTCGGTGATTCATTGGGCATATGTAAATATCACTCACTTTAATTGCCCCTAAACTGACTCAACATAATGTTGTCATTAGCAAATTATTACTTATTTGTGATACTAATGGTACGGTATGGCGCGCAGTGCTGAAGCTCCACATATATGATTGCAATTAAAGCTCTTTTTATTCACAGGGTGACTGCGGAATCTGATGGATCTGTGTGTGTGTGTGTGTGTGTGTGTGTGTGTGTATAAGGTGCCAACAATTAATTTAACTGGCACATGCACGGACGACTTGAGTCGATCCAGCCATTAGACGCAAACACACACACACACTGAACTCGGTTTTATGGACATTTTAATGTATCTGTGTCATCTGGACTGACTTCAGAATTAACAGGAAATTATTTCTGCCCTCAAACTTCTTCAGCCTAAATTTAATTTCTTACACAGTAATTATAACGCCATTAGTGGTTAAATTAAATTAATTTAAACCAAAAACAAAGTTACTGTTGCTTTATAATCGAAATGTATTTGTATGTGCCTCAAGAAACACAAAACATCATGCTGGAGAAAAACGAAATGCATGGGTAATTGTGTACAATAATAAAAAATAAACTAAAGGCTTCAAAGATGGGATATGTGCAAAAAGATACAATCAAAATGTTTTTCTTCTCAAATGAGTGAATAAAATTACAGAACTCTAATTTCTAAAACTAATTTCTTCATCGAAATCATTCAGATGTTTAACAGAAGTCCTTTAAAAGTGCAGTTCAATTAAATTTAATTGGAATCTGCATTAAAAAAAACTTTCAAAGTGGAACAATCAACATTTTGATCAGTATTAATTGTTCAATGTATATCTTGTATGTTTCGTCCCATTTTAAGGCACATTTGGAATAAAAAGCACAAGAAAAAGGAGGATTTTTTTCCCTGTGTGCTCAGTCCTGATATTACTGGTCTGCAACGACCATATTCAAATACATAGAGGGGCTACTTAGTGAACAGCTTACCAAAGAAAAAGTTTACCAAACTCCATGAAGATAATCCTAAACACGCTGCTGTCCCAAAATGTTTCTATTTGAACAGTTTGTCTCAAATCTCCCCTGAAAAGTGACTAATTTTATGTTAATTTGAAGAAAAACTGTAAGGGATTAATGCTACTTTGTGGATCTACAGTCGTGAGATTTATTCATTTGAACACAAAGAAAGTTTTACTTCAGAAAACCAAAAAAGCTCAGCATCAGATTTCCGACATTTCCCTGCACCCTCTGTCCCCAAACTCTTCCACGACTCACATTGAAACCAGAGGCTGTCGCATTTTTTAAAATAAACTGCTATTGTATTTTCTAAAAAAAAATAAATAAATTCCTCCCTGCTTGTCACAGTCTGCACAACACGACACGACTTGGAGTTGTTTTATAGAGGCAGCAGCAGTTTGAAACAACAACCATGACAAAACAGGCCCACAAAACAGAGGGAGAGAGAGAGGACAGGCAGAGACAAATAATGATGTGTGTGTGTGTGTGTGTGTGTGTGCATCTGTGAGTGAGTGTGAGGGAGCTAATAAAGTAATGTGATGGATGATCTCCTTTCTCCCAGAGGGACCAGCACCATGTAAATTGGCCCACACAATGCATTATGGATAAGGCAGTTGAGATTATAGCTTGTTAATGTGTCCCTCCCTCGTCCCCTCCCTCTCCTCTCTCCCCTCTCTCTTCTTGCATCTCTCTCTCTCCCTCTCTCTCTCTCTCTCTCCCCCTCTCCCTCCCTCTCTCCATCCCTCTGCTTCAGCTCAGGCAGTGACATGGTCACCTCATTGTCGGGGCGCGTGGGTCTTTTAGGTGCAGATGGAGAGGGAGAGGAGCTGTGCTGCAGCGATCTGCCAGGCTTAGTGGAGTAAGTTTGTGTGTGTGTGTATGTGTATACTTATATTACTCACATTGTGGGGACAAACATTTTGTTCACACAGTCACATCATGAGGACTCACCTCCAATTTGGGGACAAAGAGCAGGTCCCCACAAGGTAAACTGGGGTTAAGGTTTGTGTTTTGGTTACAGTTAGGAGTAGGTGTGACATGTAGTCTTCAGGGGACACATGTAAGTCAATGCAATGTCCTCCTAAGTGACAAAAACAAGTTTGTGTGTGTGTGTGTGTGTGTGTGTGTGTGTGACAGCGAGCCAGCCACCAGGCAGCCAGCAGAGACAGTCCGTCGGCAGGGGCCAGGGCTGTGGACATATGTCTCCTCCCTCCCTCACCCACCCCACACCCCCCACACCCCCCTCAGTCCTCCTAAGAGGGTGCCAACCCCCCACAACCTCCCTCCGTCCCCCTTCAACTCCCCCATCCTCCCACCCCTCCTCCCTCCCTCCACCTTGCAGGCCTGTCCAGGGACCTGTCGGGCCATCTGTTGAAGCAGGACCAGAGAAGCTGGTCTAGAGGAAATGCTACTGTAGCATGGCTATGTGGCTAGCCTGGTGGTCGCTAACTACCAGGGGTGTGTGTGTGTGTGTGTGTTAAGGCATCCCAGGGAAGATGGTCCAACAAAAACTAATTGTTGTATTTATTTTTGGGGGACTTTTATCATCTATGCTTGGTCGTAAAGGACCATGCCATTAAAAAATGAGCCTATATAAGTTATTAATGAGAAAACGGCACATCATTTCTCTCTTATGTAAGAAAATTTTAATTTATAAGCAATTAAACACCAACATAAATTCAAAACACTTCGAGGGTTTTGTGCAATCCAGTCACTGTCAGACATGCAGTATGTTAAGTCAATCTGATGAATTTAACACGTTGGTCTCTCTGAATGAACACAATGGTCACTTTGACGTAACATCTAACATCAACTAATATCAAGCCTGAAGAATTGAATGCCGTTTGAGTACTAACAGTAGGTACCTTAAGCTAAATATGTCATTAAAGCAACTGACTCAAGAGTGTCTTGTAATTACCACTTGTCACATTTGAGGACGCTCGGAGCAAAAGAGATGCTGGAGAAACCTCTGAGACGACAAAGGACCAGCAAACATGGGCACTGTGAAAAGGACCAGCATCCTGTACGCACCATAAAGTGTTAACTGTGATAGATCACCTTTCTCAAGGAAGTCAGAACCTTCACAGTTTAGAGGTGAAACTATCGACTAAGTGAAGAGCCGATCTTTAAACTTGTCAGTGGTCAGCAGGGATGTAAAACACATGCAATCTGTACTCAACTGGCCAACAACATTCATAAGCAGCTGTATGGTCCTTTAAGCAGTCTAATAAACAAGTGCACAGGAACCAGCAGGAAAATGGCTGAACGATCCCACTGAGAGCTCAACACCTGCACACACTCGGCTCACCGAAACAGCTGCTCTGATACGCTGCGATGTCTTCCCCTCGTTTTGGAGATGTGCTCAGTAGATCTGGTCTTTGTTTTCTCTGTGACTTTAACTTGCTATAGAGCACAGAAACCTGATACGTTTCAATGTTCTTGCATTGGGATATTTAAGCATACACACACCCTGCATTCAAAAGTTGAAAATCAAACAGGAATAAACTAGACACAAGAGTAGCAACAATTATTTTCATTACTGACTCATCTGTGATTAATTTTCCATCTGTATAATGTCTTCAGACAATGAAAAATGTCTTCAAATTGCGTGTTTTCTTTGACCAACTGTCGAAAATGTAAAAGACATTCAATTTACAAAGATACAAGTCAGAGAAAAGCAGCAAATCCTCACATTTTAGAAGCTGAAACCAGATGATCTTTGGCATTTTAGCTTGATAATTAAATGATTATCAACATTTGTAGGGAGTCATTTTCTCTGTCAGTCGACTAATCAATTAATCAACTAATCGTTTCAGCACCAGTGTTTTGACTGTCCAGTGCTGACAAAGTGAGGCAGATTCTCCACAGCCTTGAAAATCAGTTGTTAAAGGTTATAATGGGGGTTTAAATCATGCAGCGTGTTACCGACTCGGTACGTAGTATTCCAGCAATCTAGACTAAACCAAGCGAGTTTAGTGAGGTCTGAAGTATGTGTGTGTGTGTGTGTGTGTGTGTGTGTGTGTTGGCTCGACCCTCCGCGGCTGTGTGGGTGGGTGGTTGCCTCCACCCATTAGAACGGGTCATCTCTCTCCCATGGAAAGTTTTCACGGCTGTGGAGCGGATTAGGAGCAGTGAGGAGGAGGAGGAGGAGGAGGAGGAGAGATTATTGGGCCGGCTGGAGGGAGGAAGGAGAGAATCACAGAAAGAGAACATTAGCATCTACACTTCAGCATTTGTTTGTGGTATGTAGCGGACACTCATCCGGAGTGCCCGGTTTACAGTGAGTACAAATGGAGGAACAAGTGAACGCTGGCGTGTCGTCACAAGTGGCCTTTTAACAAAGAGGAGAGGAGAGGAGGTCCGGGGAGAAGAGAGAGGAGAGTGTCGGGTTAAAGAGAGACTATCCTAACACAGTCATAATTACATAATTACGGTTTATGTTGAACGAGAGAGGAAATAAGATTGAAGGAAAAAGGTCGGCTTAAGTTCTGCATGTTGTTGATGTTTCATGCTTTGATTCAAGGTTCAAAGCCGAAGAAATGCTGCAAACACTGATCCAGCTATTCATCGGGCCATCAGCTCATGCCGAGCTTTATGTTGCGTGAACTGCTTTTCAATTCAACAACAAGAATTGCTGAATTTCGGCACAATTTCTACAACAAAACACACTTTGATTCACTGAACCAAGCGCTCTCTCAAAAACACACTTGGAGCTTCTTGGTTCAATATCGATTTATCATGAAAGGCTGCTGATGTACCGTCATGATTTATGAGATGAATGCATCATTAATATGCTACTTCTGAATACATTTTCATCAGCGTTAGCCAAACATCATTTCTTCTTACCTTTTACGTTTTTTTATACTGTTAATGACTTCATCACATACATGTTAAAACACAAGACTGTTTCTACAAGTAAACAAATGTTTTCATGCATGCACTAAGAAGAGTTTTGCACAGAATGTGGTGTTTTTTTGTACTGACGCTAGTATTGATACTCAAAACAAGACTGCATCTGTAGTATGAAAGCTTTAGGTATCGATCTCTATGAATTAAAGTACCATCATTTTAAAAGCACTCTGTTTAGTTTAGCTTTACCCTAACCAAATGGACAGTTTGAGATCTTCTTATTTTCTCACTTTTAAGTTATTGCATGTCATATTACTATTTAATTTATTAGTGTATGTTAAACCATTGGCAGGTGCGCCAGACGAAGGTATTTACTGAGCTGATCTGGGGGCCTAACTTCCCATCATAAAACACTTCAAAGGTAAAAGCAGTGTCTTCAAGTTAGCATCCTAGCTATTTTTTTATGTCATAGGACATTTCGGTTGCAGCTGTGATTCATTTTAAATGTCAAAACAACCCTCTAGTGTTGAAGTAGTGATATAAAGCCAACTTTCAGCTGCATATTCCTTTAACACACTTTGTCAGTGTGTTATCAGAAAACATCTGTCAACATGCCACATCACACAGTCACTATAAAAGACAGTGACAAAAGCGACCGCCTTAAAGTGTCACCGAGTCCCATTTCATATTCATAATGAATTGCTGCTGTGATAGTCAGAGATGCTTTAACGAGCATATATGACTTTCTTTATTTCATGTTTACTTCACATCTCACATCTCTTCTGAATGGAGCCTGAAGGTGATTAAGACTTAAAGTGAACCAAGCATTAAACCAGACAAAGTTTCTCATTTACAATTTGAGTTTGAACTATAGTCTTAACTGCTGTCACTCTCATTCGCACACACACACACACACAGACACACACGCGAGGAGCACCAGCCGCCAGTTGGTCTTAAAGAGGCAAATTCCTCCACAGCATTTTCTCAACATCGTAAAGCGTCTGCCGTTAAAGCGATGTTTTTTCAATCCGTCTGCTCTCCCTGACATTTCCAGATAACGTTAGCGTTAGCTTGATTTGGGGGAATTTGCACACCATATGCTGCTGTGTCAAACACCTACATTTAAGCGGGATATGGCTCTGCATTCCTTAATAGCAGCATCATTGGAGCTTGTTTATCTAATGCGCCTGTTAATGTTATTTATTGGGAGTCTGCCCACTATCCAGTTCCTCCATGCATGCTAAGGAGATAGACATAAGATATGCAAATGCTAACGTCGGCCCAACTTCACGGCAGTAAAACAGAGCATTTGCATTTGATGTAGCACATAATAAACTGGTTATTAGCATTTTAAATGCGTCAAACAAACTTGAAAAATGTGGCCTGTGCTGGTGTGGTTTTTATTATTGCTTCGTGCAGTCAAAACACACATACACATGCCACACGTGCCTTCAAACACGTACAGAAAAAGTGTACATGAGCAGACACATAAATATGAAACTGCTGTACACGGGATCAAACTGGTGTCACACGGCAAAGACTCACAGGACAGATGATGTGTTTGATGAAGTTATTTCTTCACTCTCTCCGTCTCTTTCTCTCTCATGCCATAAACTTTCTCTCAGTGCGGTAAAATATGCGGACGATTCATTTCACCGACGATTCATCCCAAAAGAAGGTCTGGTTTCAGCTTTGACAAGCAGCGGCAATGAACAATCTGAGTTAACAGGAACTACTGGTGTCTCTACGCCGCGAGGCCTGCTGGTGATTCATTAACGGGCCTCGAGTCAGACGAGTGTTGACCTTTGAAACTGTTGAAACACAAGGTCAACCACCGAGAAACTGATTTAATACACACATAGAGTGCCTTCTTGCTTTTAATTACACCTCCGGGTGTGCGTTATGGCTGCCACACATATACAGCGTGTCTTTGGACTGCTGCTTATGTGCGACCTCAGAAATGAAAGCAAATGAATGGTGTGGACAGTGAAGTAAGGTCAAGAGCAGACTCTGGACAAATGACTGCAACAATACTGGAAAGTTTTGAGTAGTGTGTATCTGTATGTGTGCCCAGGAGGACATGATTAGGCTCTATGGTAATTGTGATTATTGCTCGAGACATTCATTAATTTTAACTCCGTCTGGAGCGGCCATGTTGGTGACACATCCCTCCCCGACCTGAGCATTAATCCAGATAGACATGTCTTTCTGTTCATTTGCACATGACGTGAGCACCAGCTGCAACATTTGGTTCGTCTTCTTGGTACCAAAAATAGTGATGGCGAAAGATGAAGTTGCAGTGGGCAGGATTCTTATGTAAAGATACAATCTTATCAAAAAGTATTTCATTTAATTTTAAAAGGTTAAAAGACAACACTACCCACTAATGAAGTAACACACAAAGTATGTTTTCATCCATCTGTTATTATGCATATTTTCAATTTGGCATCGAAAAAACCTGAGCGGAAACGCGCAAAATAAGGAAAAAAGTCGATATATCACAAAAAAGATTGATAAATTGATAAAAAGAAAATGGAAACAGAATTAGCGAATAAATCCTGACGTACATGAAGCATGTGACTTAGTCTGCTCCACCAGGGAGAGACAAAAACATCACATCTGTGTGGACTGATGACGAGACTGTAACCTTCCACTTATGAAACCAACATAAATACTATATTTCCATTATGTTTTCTACACGGTTTCCACATGGTTTGCGTTTGACTGGAGCTCTTTTAATTAACGGCATCCACCCCTCTTCTCCTCAACGGTTTAACAGGCACCTGACTGACGAATCGGCTCCACCAGCACCGACATTCACAGATTTTCTGCAGAGTCGGTTCAAATTTGTTAAACGTTTGGATGGAAATTTGGCAACTGTTATCAGCTGTACTCCTCTGTGTTTTATTGCTCCTGACAATCTCATACTGAGCAAGAGAGAGCGAGCACAGAGCGCCGGAGGAGATCTGTCTGAATTGGTTTTTCATTAGCAGTTAATGATGTGATAATCTCTCTTAACAGTAACCAGGCCTTACACCCTGCAGCCTCCTCTAATGGAGTGTGTGTGTGTGTGTGTGTGTGTGTGTGTGTGTGTGTGTGTTTTCCTGTATGTGTCTGCAGTGCATACTCTGTATTTGTGAATGGTTACAGTCCCATGTGTTAAGATCGAGATGGACGGACACACACACACACACACACACACGCATGCAGACCTGATCCGAACTTTCCTCTCTACATGTAACCCCACTCACACACCCTCACCCCATCACACCAGCTTAAGTCCGACATGTTAATCTCTCTCCTTCTCTCAAACACACACAAACATACTCGCTTTCATTCTCCGCTTGCAGAGACCCCGGCTTCATTTTCTGGTCATGTGAACCCATTGCGAGGGGGCGAAGCGGACACAAAGTGACACAGGGAGCAGTATGGGGAGGAGAGGGGGGGGGCGGGGGCAGGCTGGAGCTGCAGCCTGAAAGGAGGCGATGGGAGGTGTCCGATTGTCCCACTCTGAAAGGGACAGTTAAAAGGAGAACCTTGTTGCAAAAGCTGGTGGGCCGGGCTGGAGGCTGGTTAAGTGCTGGTGGTGTGTGTAACTTTGTGTGTGTGTCTTTGTGTGCTTGTGTGTGTGTGAGTCTAATGAGGAGGAGGAGGGTGACTGATGACCGAGGTGAGGACGATACTGGAGATGATGATTATAAAAAGGTTAAAAGAATAGTTTGACATTTTGAGAAATACGCTTATAATTATGAGGAGATTGATACCACTCTATATATCTTATATATATATCTTATATCTCAGCCAGTTAGCTTAGCTTAGCATAAAGACTGGAAACAGAGGGAAACAGCTAGCTTGGCTCTGTTCAGGACCATCTCCTCTAAAGCTCACTAATTAATACATTATCTCTTGTTTGTTTAATCTGTACATAAAACCAAAAAGTGTTCAAGACTATTTTTAGGCTCTGAACAGTTGCCAGGCAACCAGTGGAGAATCCAGGAAGTGGCCAAGAAATAGTGCAACACATAACCCCGTAAAATGCTGAATCATTGTTTTTACACTTCAAATTTTGTACGAATTAAACAAACCAGACATATCAAGATAATTACTGAGCTTTAGAGGTGCTGGTAGGTGGATTTTGTAACCTTTGGAATG